>NC_052089.1:5038924-5231424 GCF_015852505.1 Tachyglossus aculeatus | reverse complement strand
ACTTCTATAAATTATATATTAATTATTTATTTATATTCATGTCTGTCTTCCCCTATAGACTGTAAGCTTGTCATGGGCTCGTCATTGTTAAGCGCATACTCTGCTCCAGGCACTGAATTAAATGCTGGGGCAGATATAAGCTAATCAGTTTGGACATAGCCCCTGTCCCACATGGGGCTCACACTCTTAATCTCCCCATTTTAAATGTGGGGTAACTGAGGCCCAGAGACGTTAGGTGACCTCCCCAAAGTCATGGAGCAGACAAGTGGTGGAACCGGGATTAGAGCCTAGGTCCCAGTGATTCTTGCTACACGTCCCCAAATCCTCTGATTAATCAATCAATTTATGGTGCATATTGAGAATTTACTGGGTGCAGAGCACTGTGGGAAATGGAGCTACAGAGGTAATTACTCACTTGGCAGTAGCTCCCCGAAGTGTGTGAGTGGAGTGATGGGGAGGGGCATTCGTATCTTCTAGCTCTTTCGTGTTCTCCCAAGCACACAATGCTCTGTCCATGGTAAATGCTAATGCTAATTACAGGGTGTCCCGGTGGAAAGAGCTTGGGTTTGGGAGTCAGGGGATTAGGGTTCTAACCCCAGTTCTAGCTCTGTCACTTAACTGCTGCGTCACTTTGAGCACGTTACTTCAATTCTTTTTATCTCAGTTCCCTCATCCCTACAATGAGGATTAAGACTGTGAGGCCCACATGGGACTGTGTCTGATCTGATTAGCTTGAACCTACCCCAGCGCTTAGTACAATGCCTGACACATAGTAAGCGCTTTACAAATACCACACTCACACACAAAAAAGATTAGACCACCCCCATGCCTTGTTCTAAGATTGCATTTTATCTTGAATCTACTTCAATCAATCAATCAATCAATCGTATTTATTGAGAGCTTACTATGTGCAGAGCACTGTACTAAGCGCTTGGGAAGTACAAATTGGCAACACATAGAGACAGTCCCTACCCAACAGTGGGCTCACAGTCTAAAAGGCGGAGACAGAGAACAAAACCAAACATACCAACAAAATAAAATAAATAGGACAGAAATGTACAAGTAAAATAAATAAATAAATAAATAAATAGAGTAATAAATATGTACAACCTTATATGCATATACACAGGTGCTGTGGGGAAGGGAAGGAGGTAAGATGGGGGGCTGGAGAGGGGGACGAGGGGGAGAGGAAAGAAGGGGCTCAGTCTGGGAAGGCCTCCTGGAGGAGGTGAGCTCTCAGCAGGGCCTTGAAGGGAGGAAGAGAGCTAGCTTGGCGGAGGGGCAGAGGGAGGGCATTCCAGGCCCGGGGGATGACGTGGGCCGGGGGTCGATGGCGGGACAGGCGAGAACGAGGTACAGTGAGGAGATTAGCGGTGGAGGAGCGGAGGGTGCGGGCTGGGCTGTAGAAGGAGAGAAGGGAGGTGAGGTAGGAGGGGGCGAGGTGATGGAGAGCCTTGAAGCCCAGGGTGAGGAGTTTCTGCCTGATGCGCAGATTGATTGGTAGCCATTGGAGGTTTTTGAGGAGGGGAGTAATATGCCCAGAGCGTTTCTGGACAAAGATAATCCGGGCAGCAGCATGAAGTATGGATTGAAGTGGAGAGAGACACGAGGATGGGAGATCAGAGAGAAGGCTGATGCAGTAGTCCAGACGGGATAGGATGAGAGCTTGAATGAGCAGGGTAGCGGTTTGGATGGAGAGGAAAGGGCGGATCTTGGCAATGTTGCGAAGCTGAGACCGGCAGGTTTTGGTGACGGCTTGGATGTGAGGGGTGAATTAGAGAGCGGAGTCGAGGATGACACCAAGGTTGCGGGCCTGTGAGACGGGAAGGATGGTAGTGCCGTCAACAGAGATGGGAAAGTCAGGGAGAGGACAAGGTTTGGGAGGGAAGACAAGGAGCTCAGTCTTCGACATGTTGAGCTTTCGGTGGCGGGCAGACATCCAGATGGAGATGTCCTGAAGGCAGGAGGAGATGCGAGCCTGGAGGGAGGGGGAGAGAGCAGGGGCAGAGATGTAGATCTGGGTGTCATCAGCGTAGAGATGATAGTTGAAGCCGTGGGAGCGAAGCACTTAGCCCCTAGTAAGTGCTTCATAGATGTCATTTTTCTGCATAGCAGTCATTGTTATATTATTATATATGGTGTATAGCAATTATTATTGGTATTATGTAGCAATTTTCTTTTCCAAAGCCTTTTCAAGTTGTTCATCCCATTTTTGACCTTACAACATTCCTGTTATCTAGGGAGGGGGAGGAATTATCATTCCTAGAGTGACCTAGTGGGAAAGCCCCGAGCCAGGGAATCAGAGAACTGGGTTCTAATTCCAGTTCCGCCTCTTGCCTGCTCTGTGAACTTGGACAAGTCAACTTACTTCTCTGAGCACTTGTTTCTTCTTCTTCCTTAAAATGGGGTTCAATTAATGTCTTCCCTCTGTGAGTTCCATGTGGGACACGGACTGTGTCCAACCCGATTATCTTGCATCTACCCCAGAGCTTAGTGCAGTGCATGGCACAGACTAAGCACTTAACAAGCATCATGAAAAAACAATTAAAAGTGCAGGTGCTTACATGTGTTCCTCAGTAGCGGCTGTTTGAGGTAGGTGGTCCTACCGCGGGAGAATAATGGAGAATAAATCAGAGACTCGGCTTCCTCTGGAATTCATTCATTCAATCGTATTTATTGAGCGCTTACTGTTTGCAGAGAACTGTACTAAGCGCTTGGGAAGTACAAGTTGGCAACATATAGAGACGGTCCCTACTCAAAAACAGGTTTACAGTCGAGAAGGGGGAGACAGACAACAAAACAAAACATGTGGACAAGTGTCAAGTCATCAGAACAAATAGTATAAACGCTAGATGCACATAATTAACAAAATAAATAGAATAGTAAATATGTACAAGTAAAATAAATGGAGTACTAAATCTGTACAAACATATATACAGGTGCTGTGGGGAGGGGAAGGAGTTAGGGCGAAGGGCATGGGGAGGAGGAGAAGAAAAAGGGGGCTCAGTCTGGGAAGGCCTCTTGGAGGAGGTGAGCTCTCAGTAGGACTTTGAAGGGAGGAAGAGAGCTAGCTTGGCGGATGTGTGGAGGGAGGGCATTCCAGGCCAGGGGGATGACGTGGACCGGGGGTTGACGACGGGACAGGCGAGAACGAGGTACAGTGAGGAGATTAGCGGCAGAAGAGTGGAGGGTGTGGGCTGGGCTATAGAAGGAGAGAAGAGGGATGAGGTAGGAAGGGGCGAGGTGATGGAGAGCATTGAAGTCGAGAATGAGGAGTTTTTGCTTGATGCGTTGGTTAACAGGCAGCCACTGGAGATTTTGGAGGAGGGGAGTAACATGCCCAGAGGGTTACTGCACAAAGATGATCCGGGCAGCAGCGTGAAGTATAGACTGAAGTGAGGAGAGACAGGAGGATGGGAGATTAGAGAGGAGGCTGATGCAGTAATCCAGTCGGGATAGGATGAGAAATTGAACCAGAAAGGTAGCGGTTTGGATGGAGAGGAAAGGGCAGATGTTGTGGAGTTGAGAACGGCAGATTTTGGTGACGGATCCCCTTCTGTTCTCGATCTACACTCACTCCCTTGGTGATCTCATTCGCTCCCACGGCTTCAACTATCATCTCTACGCTGATGACACCCAAATCTACATCTCTGCCCCTGCTCTCTCCCCCTCCCTCCAGGCTCGCATCTCCTCCTACCTTCAGGACATCTCCATCTGGATGTCTGTCCGACACCTAAAACTCAACATGTCCAAGACTGAACTCCTTGTCTCTCCTTCTCCCCATCCTCGCACACCCTACCTCCTTCCCCTCCCCACAGCACTTGCATATATTTGTACAGATTTATTACTCTATTTATTTTACTTACATATTTACTGTTCTATTTATTTTGTTAATGATGTGCATATATCTATAATTCTATTTGTTCTGACGATTTTGACACCTATCTACATGTTTTGTTTTGTTGCCTGTCCCCCCATTCTAGACTGTGAGTCCGTTGTTGGGTAGCCACCGTCTCTATATGTTGCCGACTTGTACTTCCCAAATGCTTAGTACAGTGCTCTGCACTCAGTAAGCGCTCAATAAATACGATTGAATGAATGAATGAAAGGTGGAGCTGGAATCAGAACCCAGGCCTTCTGATCCGTGCTCTTTCCACTGGGCCTAGCTGCCTCAGTCTAATAGCTGCAGTGGATGTGATGAATAATAAAACACATTTAATTTGATAATTTTATCTTTCACAAATAGTTCAGAGGGTCAGCGAAATGACACCAAGAAGGGGCAGTGACCTGCGGTCAATAGGTCTGAGGGAAACCCAGTTTCTCTACTCTGCAGGTCCAAACGCTGGGGAGACCCTTCTGCCCACCCTCTGCTTTTTAAAATTTTTATGGTGTTTAAGTTCTGACCGTGTGCCAGGCACTGTATTAAGCACCGGGGTGCATGCAAACTACATCAGGTTGGACTCGGTCCCTCTCCCAAATGGGGCTCACAAGCTTAAACCCCATTTTATAGATGAGGTAACTGAGGAAGAGAGAAATTAAGTGACTTGTTCCAGGTCACACAGCAGACGTGGCAGAGTTGAGATTAGAACCCATGGCCTTCCAACTCCCTGGCCCGAGCTCTATCCACTAGACCACGCTACTTCTGCTCGTAGGGGGGATGGAGCTAGAGGAGACTGAGAAGGATAAAGAGAATCAGGGTCGGCATACGGAAAGGAAGGGTCAGAGAGAATCAGATAGAATGTGTCCTCACCTTAACTTTATTTCTCTACTTCTACCAGTTTGCTCTCGTGCCCATGAACCGATAAGACAGAAGACCTTTGGAATTGTCTGGGAAGCAGGGGGAGATGGAAACAGGAAGTCATTGACGATAACAAGAATAATAATAATAATAATAATAATAATAATAGCATTTGTTAAGCGCTAACGACGTGTGGATGGATTTGGGGACGGTGCCAGAGATGAAACAGAGGTCGAGTATGAACAGGTTCCTGAGGAAGAAGTACATGGGGGTGTGGAGGCGCCGGTCGAAAGCGGTGATGGAGACGCTGAGTTGATTGCCCGTCAGGGCCTCTAGGTAGACCAGGAGGAACATTGTGCCATAGACAAGCTGCAGTGCCCAGACCCCGGTGAATCCCAGCAGGAGGTATTCCATCACTCCAGTCAAGTTGACCATCTCTTGGAGAAGACTTCCTTTGGGGACAAGAAGGAATTTGCTTCAGACCAGTAGTGCCCAGTGACGGGGCTGGGATGCAGGTGCTCTTTTATTGCTATCCTAACAATTACTTTGGGATTTATTAAATGCTGATTATATCAGGGCATTGTGATACGTGCTGGGGTAGATTGTCTGCTAGTCCCAGAGGCAGACGGGTGACCTAGTGGAACGGGCACGGACTTGTTAGTAGATTTGGTTGGTTTCTGATCTTTTCCCTGCTAGAGGCCTGAGTCCCTGGGCAAGTCACTTATTCCCTTGGTGCTTAGGTTTTCTGATCTGTAAATGGGGAGGTTTTATCGGCTCTCCCCTCATGCTGACCTGGAAGCCCCATGTGGGTCAGGGACAGTGCCCTATCTGTTCACTCTGTCAGTCAGTCAGGCAAATCCTCTGGCCTGGAACGCCCTCCCTCCTCAAATCCTCCAACCTAGAACACTTCACCTCTTCAAAGCCCTACTGAAAGCTCGCCACCTCAAGGAGGCCTTCTCAGACTAATCCCCTCTTTTTCTCTGCTCTTTCTCCCCTCCACATCGCCCCTACTCGCTCCCTTGGCTCTACCCCCCTCCCTGCCCCATAGCACTTGTGTATATATGTACATATTTATACTAATTCTATTTATTATTATTAATAGTGTGTATATATCTATAATTCTATTTATTTATAATGATTCTACTGATGCCTGTTTACTTGTTCTGATGTCTGTCTCGCCCCTTCTAGACTGAGAACCCGTTGTGGGCAGGCATTGTCTCTATTTGTTACTGAACTGTACTTCCCAAGCGCTAGGACAGTGCTCTGCACACAGTAAGCACTCAATAAAAACGATTGACTGAATGAATGAATGAATTGTATTTCTTGAGCGCTTACTGTGTGCAGAGCACTGGACTAAGTGCCATGGAGAGTACAACATCACAATATAACCGACAAATTCCCTGCCGACAACAAGATTACAGTCTGGAGTCTACAGGCTTACAGTCTCCCGCATCAACCTCAGCGTTTGGAATAGTGTTTAGCCCATTGTAAGTTCTGAATAAGTGCAAGAAGTAAGGATCATAACAAGGGCTTGACTTCACCACCACTACACCTTTTGGTCCCTTTCTATCCCAGCAGGGCTCTCTGGCTGCTTGCTCTGCCACTCGTCTGCTGTCTGACCTCGGGCAAGTCACTTCACTTCTCTGTGCCTCAGTCACCTCATACTACTACTACTACTACTACTACTACTGCTGCTGCTGCTGCTGCTGCTGCTGCTACTACTACTACTGCTACTACTAGTAGTAGTAGTAGTATTCGTTAAGCTCTTACTATGTGCCTAGCACTGTTCAAAGCTCTGGGGTAGATACAGGGTATTCAGGCTTTCCCACGTGGGGCTCACAGTCTTAATCCCTATTTAACAGATGAGGTAACTGAGGCACAGAGAAGTTAAATGGCTTAACAGATGAGGTATCTGAGGCACGGAGAAGTTAAATGACTTGCCCAAGGTCACACAGAAGGCAATTTCCCACATGGGGCTCACAGTATGAATAGGAGGGACAACAGGAGAATTGAGGCCCCGAGAAGTGAAGCAACTTGCCCAAGGTCACCCAGCCAGAACTTGTTACCATACCCAGATCCTTCTGTCTCCCAGATTCGGGCCACGCTGCTCTTTGACGCTTAGCTCAAGCCATTCCACTAGTCTGGAACGCCTCCCCGCTCCAAATCCATCAGGACAATCAATCATATTTATTGAGAGCATACTGTGTGCAGAGCACTGAATTAAGCTCTTGGGAGAGTACCGTGTCACATTATAATGGACACATTCCCTGCCCACAACGTACAACGAGTGTAAAAGGGGAGGCAGAGATTGATATCAATAAATGAATTAGGGGTATATACATAAGTGCTGTGGGACCGAGGGTGGGGTGAATAAAAGGAGCACATTAGGGTGACGCAGAAGAGAGTGGGAGAAGAGACAAGGAGAGCTAATTCAGGGTAGGCGTCTTGGAGGAGACGGGCCTTCAGTAAGGCTTAGATTGGGCGGGAGTGGTTGTGTAAGATCACAATTCTCTTCATCTCTTCAGTGCCCTCCTAATATTATCATTTGTTTCCTTGAATTTCCCTTCTCCTCCCAACACTCTCCTCACTTAATCAATGATATTTACTGAACACTTACTGTGTGCAGAGCACTGTACTAAGCGCTTGGGAGAGTATAATGCAGCAGAATTGACAGACAGTTTCCCTGCCCATAACGAACTTCCAGCTCAGAATCACCAGGTCAGGCCCGAACTGGAATTCGCTGGTCTCCCCTGGCTTCGGGTCCTGTCGGTATTCCTCTGTCCCCTCAGTGTCCCACAGATTGTTGGCGAACCTTCTAAAAGGGGAGACCTCTAGGAGACTTCTAAAAGGGGAGACCTCCCCACCCCCATTCTCTCTTTTGCAAAGAGCCGGGAGGCTCCCAAGATGGTGGTCTTCTTTCTTTCCCAAAGCTCCTGGTTCAGCTGTGGGCGATTCTCAAGAGGAGACGGGGGCAAAGCTCTTTAGAGGAGTCTGTATGCAGCGTGGGATTGGCTCTCCGGGGTCATTCAGGCCCTTGGAGGCTTCTATCTCACAGGAAGGCGTCGAGGCGGGCAGCCCAATCTGTAAACACACTGGTTCTTCCTGATTTCCTGGGTCAGTAGCATTCCTCTTGCCTTACTCCAGCCCAGCCCACACGCTTTGATCCTCTCATGCCAGATTACTCACTGTGCCCCGTTCTTGTCTATCGCACCGCCGACCCCTTTCCCACATCCTGCCCCTGGCTTGGAACTCCCCCGCCATGTGCACCAGAATACCACTCTGTCCATCTTTGAAGTTTCATTAAGGTCACATCTCTAAGAGGACTTTCCCGAATGAGCCCCCTTTTTTCCTGGCTCTCTCTCCCTTCTTCATCATCTTAACACTTGGATCTGGAACCTTTGTGGGGTCTGATCTTTGCCCCACCCTTGCCCCCTGTATTTCTACACATATATTAAAATTATGTATTTATATTAATGTCTGTCTCCCGCTCTAGACGGTAGGCTTGTGGGTGGGGAAGGTGTCCACCAACTCTGTTGTATTGGATTCTCCCAAACACTTACTACAGTGCTCCCTCCCCAACAACTCTTGACCATTGGCTTAAAAACGTCTCACCAGCTTTGCCCATCTCACCCACGATCTCTTTCCAACCCACCGACCAGTTCTCCCCATTTCATCCACCACCTTTCTCCATCCCACACGCCAATTCTCTCCATCCCACCGACCCGTTCCCCCACCTCACACTTTTCACTCCTCTTCCCAAGATCACCTTCCAACTGCATCTAGCTCTTCCATCCCAAGTCTGACCCTCAACCCTTCTCCAGATCATGCTACTGTTTCCTAACCCGGAACTCCCTCCCTTCCAGTTCCCTTACCTTCAAAGCCGCCCTAAAATCCCACCTCTTCTGAGACGTTTTCCTGATTAATTCACCTCACCCCACAGTCTAGTCAATGTAACACCTCTCTTACCTGTTATGAA
This sequence comes from Tachyglossus aculeatus, assembly GCF_015852505.1. Lineage (NCBI taxonomy): Eukaryota > Metazoa > Chordata > Mammalia > Monotremata > Tachyglossidae > Tachyglossus > Tachyglossus aculeatus. The sequence continues at coordinate 5,222,710 of NC_052089.1, read as the reverse complement.
CTCCATTAATATCCTGAGCACACATGAATCTACTTTCTATCTGTTTGCGCATTGACTTGCACTGCAATTTTTATTTATTTCCTCCTGATCCATTTTACACCTTCCTGCTATGTGCTTCTTTTTTTACCCTGCTCCCTCTGTTTTCTTATGGTATTTGTTAAGTGCTTACTATGTGTCGAGCACTGTTCAAAGTGCTGGGGTAGATACAAGTTCGTCATGTCAGACAGAGTTTCTGTTCCACATGGGACTCACAGTCTAAATATTGAATCCCCATTTTATTGTTTAGGAAACTAAGGCACAGAGAAGTGAAATGACTTGCCCAAGATCCCACAGTAGACACGGGGCAGATCCCTCAAGTCTGTGATCTTTCAACTAGGCCACACTGCTGCTCTTCCAAAAAACTATAACTCCTTGGAGACAGAGGTAATGTCTTCCCTTTTTTAATGGTATTTGCTAAATACTTACCATGTGCCAGGCACTGATCTAAGTGCTGGGAAAAATGGAAGCTAATCAGGTTGGACACAGTCCTTGTCCCACATGCGGCTCACACCCTAAATTCCCATTTCACAGATGAGGTAACTGAGGCAAGGAGAAGTTAACAGACTTGCCCAGGGTCACATAGCAGAGAAATGGCAGAGCTGGGATTAGAACCCATATTCTCTGACTCACAAGTCCTGTTCCCATTAGGCCATGCTGCTTCTTAATACAGGATGTAGTAGAGTATAGATAGATATCTATATCTCTCTAAACTCCCACCTCCTTCAAAGGTCACCAATGACCTCCGTCTTGCCAGATCCAATGGCTCATACTCTATTCTAACCCTCATCGACCTCTCAGCTGCCTTCGAAACTGTGGACCACCCCCTTCTCCTCAACACACTATCCAACCTTGGCTTCACAGACTCCGTCCTCTCCTGGTTCTCCTCTTATCTCTACGGTCGTTCATTCTCAGGCTCTTTTGCTGACTCCTCCTCCCCCTCCCATCCCCTTACTCTAGGGGTTCCTCAAGGTTCAGTTCTTGGTCCCCTTCTGTTCTCGATCTACACTCATTTCCTTGGTGACCTCACTCGCTCCCACGGCTTCAACTATCATCTCTACGCTGATGACACCCAAATCTACATCTCTGTCCCTGCTCTCTCTCCCTCCCTCCAGGCTCGCATCTCCTCCTGCTTTCAGGACATCTGCATCTGGATGTCTGCCCGCCACCTAAAACTCAACATGTCCAAGTCTGAACTCCTTGTCTTTCCTCCCAAGCCCTGCCCTCTCCCTGACTTTCCCATCACTGTTGACGGCACTACCATCCTTCCCGTCTCACAAGCCCGCAACCTTGGTGTCATCCTCGACTCCTCTCTCTCGTTCACCCTTCACATCCAAGCCGTCACCAAAATCAGACGGTCTCACCTCCGCAACATTGCCAAGATTCGCCCTTTCCTCTCCATCCAAACCGCTACCCTGCTCGTTCAAGCTCTCATCCTATCCCGTCTGGATTATTGTATCAGCCTCCTCTACGATCTCCCATCCACCTGTCTCTCCCCTCTTCAGTCCATACTTCACACCGCTGCCCGGATTGTCTTTGTCCAGAAACACTCTGGGCATGTTACTCCCCTCCTCAAAAATCCCCAGTGGCTGCCAATCAACCTACGCATCAGGCAGAAACTCCTCACCCTCGGCTTCAAGGCTCTCCATCACCTCGCCCCCTCTTACCTCACCTCCCTTCTCTCCTTCTCCAGCCCAGCCCGCACCCTCCGCTCCTCTGCCGCTAATCTCCTCACCGTGCCTCGTTCTCGCCTGTGCCGCCGTCGACCCCCGGCCCACGTATCCCCTTGGCCTGGAATGCCTTCCCTCCCCACGTCTGCCAAGCTAGCTCTCTTCCTCCCTTCAAGGCCCTACTGGGAGCTCACCTCCTCCAGGAGGCCTTTCCAGACTGAGCCCCCTCCTTCCTCTCCCCCTTCTCCCCCTCTTCATCCCCCAACCTTACTTCCTTCCTCTCCCCACCGCACCCGTATATATGCATATACGTTTGTGTGTATTTATTACTGTATTTATTTATTTTATTTGTTCATATTTATTCTATTTATTTTATTTTGTTAATACGTTTTGTTTTGTTCTCTGTCTCCCCCTTCTAGACTGTGAGCCCACTGTTGGGTAGGGACTGTCTCTAGATGTTGCCAACTTGTACTTCCCAAGCGCTTAGTACAGTGCTCTGCACACAGTAAGCGCTCAATAAACACGATTGAATTAATTGAATCTCTCTCTATCTAAACCTATCTCTATATATTTATATCTATCTAACCCTATACCTACTATTCTAGCCTGTCAGCTCCTTATGGACAGGGAACATATCTGCTAATTCTCTTGTATTGTGCTCTCCCAATCGCAAATACATTGCTCTGCACACAGTAAGTACTCTTTAAATACTCACCGTTTTACGGTCTAGGGTAGATCAAGGACAGCCAGATTGCTCACACTCCCTCGTCCACACGGAGCCTATTGTCTAGGAGTGAGGAAAAGCAGGTATTTTGTCCCCAGTCTCGACATAGGGAAATCAAGGCTTCGTTCAGTGGAAGGGCTGGAATTAGAACCTCAGTCCCCTAATTAACCAGTCAGTGGAATATATGGAGTGATTACTATGTGCAGAGAACAATACCAAGGGCTTGGGAGAGTCAGAATACCAGGACACGCAGCAGCAGGAGGAGCAGCTGCCTCAACAGCAGCAGCAGCAGCAGCAGCCCACATGTCTCTCTGCCCAGAAGGCCAGATGTCCACTCTACAGCCAGAACCAACATACTGAGGCAAGGGCCTCGGGACGGATGTGGTCCCGGTCAGACGCTTAGGATCACCGGTTCAGGTGTCTCAATACCAGGGTTCAGAACTCGACATGTCAACAGGCAGGGACCAGAGGAGAGGCTCCAGTGCCACTTCACTCCGATGAGACCGAGGTTCTTCTGCCCATCCCCAGAGGAGGCCAGAATGTGGTTCCGGTCAGACGCGTAGGATCACCAGTTGAGGTGTCTCAAGACCAGGGTTCAGAACTCGACATGTCCACAGGCAGGAACCAGAGGAGACGCTCCTGTGTCACTTCACTCCGATGAGACCAAGGTTCTTCTGCCCATCCCCAGAGGAAGCCTGACCCAGCCCGCACCCTCCGCTCCTCTGCCGCTAATCTCCTCACCGTGCCTCACCATGCCTCGTTCTCGCCTGTGCCTCCGTCGACCCCCGGCCCACGTCATCCCCCTGGCCTGGAATGCCCTCCCTCCCCACATCCGCCAAGCTAGCTCTCTTCCTCCCTTTAAGGCCCTACTGAGAGCTCACGTCCTCCAGGAGGCCTTCCCAGACTGAGCCCCCTCCTTCCTCTCGTCCTCCTCCCCCTCTCCATTGCCCCCGCCTTACCTTCTTCCCTTCCCCATAGCACCTGCATATATGTATATATGTTTGTACGTATTTATTACTCTATTTATTTATTTTACTTGTACATATCTATTCTATTTATTTTATTTTGTTAATATGTTTTGTTTTGTTCTCTGTCTCTCCCTTCTAGACTATGAGCCCACTGTTGTGTAGGGACCGTCTCTATGTGTTGCCAACTTGTACTTCCCAAGCGCTTAGTACAGTGCTCTGCACACAGTAAGCGCTCAATAAATACTATTGATTGATTGATTGATTGATTAATAATAATAACTGTGTTATTTGTTAAGTGCTTACTGTGTGCCAAGCACTGTACTAACAGCTGGGATGCAGACAAGCAGACCGGGCTGGACACAGTCCCTGACCCACCTGGGGCTCACATCCTCAAACCCCATTATACAGAGGAGGTAACTGAGGCACAGAGAAGTCAAATGTCTTGCATAAGGTCACACAGCAGATGGAGCTGGGATTAGAACACGTAACCTTCTGACTCCTAGGTCGCTGCTCTATCCACTATACCAGTTGGTAGACATGTTCCCTGCTCACAAGGTGCTTATGACCTCGAGGGGTAGACAGGCATTAAAATAAATTACAGCCCAGCCCGCACACTCTGCTCCTCTGCCGGTAACCTCCTCACTGTGCCACGTTCCACTTGTCCCGCCATCGACCCTTGCCCTGTGTCCTACTACTGGCTTGGAATGCCCTCAACCTCACATCAGCCAAACAAGCTCTTTTCCCCCATTCAAAGCCCTACTGAGAGCTCACCTCCTCCAGAAGACCTTCCCAGACTGAGCCCCCCATTTTCCTCTGTTCCAGCTCTCCTCACCATTGCCCCTACTCCCTCCCTCCGCTATACCCCCCTCCCCAACCCACAGCATTTGTGTATATGTGTATATATTTATTATTCTATTTATTTTGTTAACGATGTGTATATATCTACAATTCTGTTTACTTATTTTGATGTTTCTGATGCCTATCTACTTGTTTTGTTTTGTTGTCTGTCTCCCCGATTCTAGACTATGAGCCCGTTGTTGGGTAGGGATTGTCTCTATCTGTTGCCGAATTGTACTTTCCAAGTCCAGTGTTCTGCGCACAGTAAGTGCCCACTAAATACGATTGATTGAATGAATGAATGAATAAATAAATTACATAGATGGACATAAGTGCTGTGGGTTGAGGGTGGGGTAACAAAAAATCAAGTGCTGAAAGGGGACATATCCAAATTCACAGATGATGCAGTGGGATAAAGATTAAGGGAAAAAGGACTTAGTCTGGGAAGGCCTTTTGGAGGAGTTGGGATTTTATACCTGGGGAATGTTGGTGAGAGGGAGAGGGGAAGGAGGTGGTGTCATAGGGAGATAGAATCTAGGAGCTGGAGACTGGACATATCCCAGAATAGGCCATGGGCTATTGGGGAGGAGGAGGAAGAGTAAGCAAATGGCTGAGACCAGGAGTGAACCCCAGATAAGACTAGGAAGAAGGTTTGGAAACAGAACGTAGTGACCATAGTGAGGCTGACTGGAGTTTTTCCGTTTGAGACACACGTTAGTGTGACGGGTCACATGTTCCCCATGGGGTGGTCGCTTGGGGTAGGGCTGCTACCCTGCCTATGGGACCGGGCTCCAGACATGCCGGCCCCTAGGGAAGCCAGCCCCTAACAGGACATAATGAGGCCCTCTCAGCCCAGCATATGACCCGTCTCCTAGGGGAAATCCCTCAAGAGTGGCGGGGAGTTTTATCAGAAATACCCGGCCTCTCCGAGAGCCTGGCACGTTCCGAGCAGTAAGGAAGAGGATCCACGACCCTTGACATCTCCCGGAGACCCTCCTGTGGCCGCCTCTGGGAGCTGAGGGGACAGGGGTGGTTGAACGACAGCAGATACCAGTGCCCGCTTGCTCCAAACTGACTGGTGGCTCTGGGCCGGGGAGAACACGGATGGGAAGTGGTTCACAGGGGGGCCGGCGGTGACAGAGAACGAGAGAACGCTCCCCAATCTCCTTACATCTCCACGCATAACACATTTCTCTACCCCCGGTGTCATCCTCTCTATCCATACACCCAATCTCCTGGGTGGGTGGCAGGGATGGACGCGGTTTGATGTGTGAAAAATGTCCCGAGAAGAGCAGTCTCCATATCCCTTGACAGAGCTGGTTATTTCTGCTAAACATTGGAGTTTATTGAGGCACTACGATGTGCAGAGCACTGCACAGCAAGCTCTGAAAGAAAAGATTGGATAAGTCCTCGTCCCAAACAGGGGCTCACAATCTCAAACCAAGAGGTGAAAGGGAATCCTACACGTATCTGATTCTTCCTGTTCCTGCTTGGTGGAAAGGAGAGTGGCTCTATGTGGGTTTGGGGCACTTATGTCAGTAAGGAGTTTCTTGGATAATTATAATTATAATAATGATAATAATAATAATAATGATAGTGGTATTTGTTAAGTACTTACCATGTGCCAGGAACTGTACTAAGCGCTGGGATGGATGCAAGAAAATCTGTTTCGACACAGCCCCTGTCCCACCTGGGGCTCACAGTCTAAATCCCATTTTAGAGGGAAATGAGGAACAGAGAAGTGAGGTCAGTTTCCCAAGATTACACAGAGGACAAGCGGCAGAGCTGGGATTAGAACCCATGTTGTTTTGAATCCCAGGTCTGTGCTCTATCCATTAGGCAATGCTGCTTCTCTAATCCAGAAAATACCTCTAACACAGGAATAGAAGACAAGAACCTGGAGGTGACTCTTTATTCGGGACCTCCCGATTTTCACCTGGTCTTCTGGTCTGATTCCCTTCTGATTCCCTTCTGGTCTGATTCCTTCGTGTAGGGTTTATTTTTATTTTCAGATCTCAGCCTTCCTCTACCACTACCTCTGTCACCAATTCTCACGGCTCTGAAGCAATTCTGGGTTCCGAGGGGCCTGAGAGAGAAACATTGGCTCCTTTCTTCATTCGATCGTATTTATTGAACACTTACTGTGTGCAAAACACTGTACTATGGCTCTAAACATCATTGAGTGTTTGATGAGGGGGGCATTTTAATGGTATTTGCTAAGCACGTTCTGTGTGCCAGGCACTGTATTAAGCGCTGGCATAGATACAAGATACAGACACAGTCTCTCTTCCACCTAGGGCTTACAGTCTTAAACCCTATTTTAGAGATGAGGTAACTGAGGCACAGAGAAGTGAACAGATTTGTCCGAGGTCACACAGCAAAAAGTGGTGGAGCTGGGAATAACACACAGGTTCTCTGAATCCCAGGACCATGCTCTTTCCATTACGCTATACTGCTTGTCCATGTGGGAAGGGAATGTTGTTTTATATTCTGTACAATGCTCTGCACACAGAAAGCACTCAATAAACTTTGATTGCTAGAATTCACTCATTCACTCAATCGTCTTTATTGAGAGCTGTGTGCAAAGCACTTTTCCTTCATCTGCATATCTGTTATTAGTTTACTTTCTGTCACCCCGACCAGATTCTAAACTGCTCCTTTTCCTTGCAGATGGTCTCGGAAATCTCCAGAAAATGTTCATTATCACCAAGGTGACGGAATTCCTGCTCCTGGGATTCTCAGAGGTCCGGGAGCTGCAGCTGGTCCGCGCCGCACTGTTCCTTCTGGTCTACCTGGCTGCCCTGACGGGGAATCTCCTCATTGTCACCATCACCGCCCTCTACCGGCGCCTCCACACCCCGATGTACTTCTTTCTCAGGAACCTGTCCGTCCTCGACCTCTGCTACATCTCCGTCACTGTCCCCAAATCAATCCACAGCTCCCTGACGGACCATAGATCCATTTCCTTCCTGGGCTGTGCCACCCAGGTCTTCTCGGTGGTTCTGTTTGCCGGTACAGAGGTGTTCCTCCTCACGGCGATGTCCTACGACTGCTATGCCACCATCTGCCTCCCCCTATGCTACGAGGTCATCATGGACCAAGGGGCCTGTGGGAAGATGGCAGTCGCCTCATAGCTCAGCGGGGGGCTATATTCGGTGACGTCATGCTCTCATACATTCTCCCTACCCTTCTGCAGGCCCTTCCTGATCCCACTGTTCTTCTGTGATGTTGCCTCCGTAATCCGACTCTCCTGCTCCGAAACGCACCTTGTCATCGATGTGATCGCCGTCACCGGGGCCCTTTTGGGCGTCTCCTGCTTTGTCGCCATCGTTGTCTCGTACATGCGCATCTTCCGGGCCGTGCTGAGGATTCCGGCCCTAGGGCCGGGACAAAGCCTTCTCCACCTGCCTGCCTCACCTTGCCATCACGACCGTGTTTTTCACCACGGCTTCCTTCTCTACCTTACATCCACCCTCAGACTCCTCCTCAGCCCTGGACCTCCTAGTGTCCTTATTCTGCAAGGTGGTGCCCCTCGCCCTGAACCCCCTAATCTACAGCCTGAGGAACCGGGATGTGAAGGCCGCCCTGGGGAGGGTCAATCAATCAGTCAATCAATCAATCGTATTTATTGAGCGCTTACTGTGTGTAGAGCACTGTACTAAGCGCTCGGGAAGTAGGAATCCTTTCACCCAGGGTAGAAAGTTCCTAATGATGCCTTGACCCTTTTGTTTCTCTCTCCTTGGGTTGGCTCTGAGCAAGGCTTATCCATATAGAGAAGCAGTGTTTCCTAGTGGAAAGAACACAGGCCTGGGAATCAGAGGACCTGGGTTCTAATCCCGGCTCTGCCACGTGTCCACTGTGTGACCTTGGCCAAGTCACTTAACTTCTCGGGGCTTCAGTTACTCCATCTGTAAAATGGGGATTAAATCCTACTCCCTCCTATTTAGACTGTAACTGGGACAGGGATTGTGTCCAGCTCCATTATTTTGTAACTACTCCAGCACTTAGTACAGTCCATGGTACATAGTGAGTTCTTAACTAATGCTGTTATTATTATTACCCCCATCTTTCAGGGTGCTCTTTTGGCTTGGTCGTTTTTCTCCTCTCACCCCTACAGGAAGGAGCAACTGTGCTAAGCGCTTAGTCGTGCTCTGCACACCGTAAGTGCTCAATCAATATGATTGAATGAATTGATCAATCAATGAACTGTAGTTATTGAACGCTTACTTTGCCTGTGTACTGCATTAACCACTTGGGAGAGTATAATATAACAGACACACTCCCTCCCAAAGCGAAATTATAGTCTATACAGGGAGACATAAATTAATATTAATAAATATATTACAGATAGGTACATATGTGTTCTGGGACTGGGCGGGTGAAAAGGGGAGCAAAGCAGGGTGATGCAGAAAGGGGTGGGAGAAAAGGAAGTGAGGGTTTAGCCGTGGAAGGCCTCTTCAAGGAGATGTGCCTTACATGTAGCAGTGCATCATATGTGGAGTTGAAGATATGCAGTGAGGGTGAGAATTGAGTACCTCAATGATAAGTCAGCCTGATAGGTTGTCATGACTATGAGCTTGTGTGTTACGGAAGGAGTCAATGAAACAGGATCATAATAATAATTATAAGAAGAATAATGGTATTTATTAAGCGCCTACTATGTGCCAAGCACTGTTCTAAGTACTGGGCTGGATAGAAGGTAATCAGGTTGTCCCAGGCGGGGCTTACAGTCTTAATCCCCATTTTATAGAAGATGTATCTGAGACACAGAGAAGATAAGTGGCTTGCCCAAGGCCATACAGCAGGCCAGTGGTGGTGCCGGGATTAGGACCCACGTCCTCTGACTCCCAAGCCCATGCTCTTGCCACTAAGCCACGGTCTCCCTATAGCTGATTGGATGTGCATATCTGACTCCAGCCTTGACCTTGAAAGTCAGGTGTAAATAACCCCGAGAGAGAGCTGGAAGTCTGTATCTCCCTGCACTTGGATGTCTTTTAACCAACCCAAATTCTCACGGCAACGAAGAAGTTAATGCTGTGTGATGAACAAGTCACTTCACTTCTCTGTGCCTCAGTTAACTCACTTGTAAAATGGGGATGAAGAGTGTGAACCCTTAGTGGGATAGGAACTGTATCCAACCAAATTCATTTGTATCTGTCCTATCGTTTAGAACAGTGCTTGGCACATAGTAAGTGCTTAACAAGAACAATAATAATAATAATGATAATAATAATTACAATAAATGGATACAGGAGGGGCAGAGGGGCTGGTGGAGAACAATGGATGGAGCTGTGGGGAGTAGGGTGGGGAGAAGTGAGGGAGGTGGCAGTTGACAGAAGGAGCGTAGTCTTAGAGAGGGCAGGGAGGTTAGCGAGTGGGATCGGGAGTAGGAGGGTTAAAGTGAGGTCTCGAAGAGGGAGGACTGATACAACCAAACCATTCTAAAATGCCCAACCCACAGCTATGAAGCGGATGAAGCCAGTGGGTCACTGACAAAAAACAAGATGACACTCGTTGTCATCTCCGCAGTTATTCTGAAGGTTCTCACACCACTGTGACGAATCACATGGTCCCCAGTGGGACAGTAACGTGGGGCAGGGCCACTACACTTCCCAAAGTCCCCAAAGTTCCCAGAGGCGCCGGACCCCCGGGAAGCAGGACATAATGAGGCTCCTCAGCCCAAGGTGTGACCCGTCCCCCGGGGGGGGAGTCCCGCAGGAGCGTCAGGGAGCTTTTCCGTAAAGGCCCGGTTTCACCTGAGAGCCCGACATGCTCCAACCAGGAAGCCAGAACAGCCAGGACCCCGCACGCCTCCCGGAGATTCTCCTGCGGCCGACGTCCGGGAGCTAAGGGGACGGGGGATTGTTGAAGGACAAAAGAGACCAGAGCCCGCTTGCTCCAGTCTGACCAGTGAGTCTGGGCCGGGGAGAACACCGATGGGTTGGGGTCTTACAGGGGAGCCGGTGGTGACAGAGAATTAGAATCTCCTCACGTCTCCATATGTAAAACAGATCTCTCTCCGTGGCGTCTCCATGGCTGCTCTCAGCACAGCGCTCTGCACATAGTAAGTGATCAAGATATTTGATCGATTGATTGATTTTAGTTTTCTTCTGCCTGATTAAGAGGAGCAGCTTCTCATGGTCACCCAGTCCACACATTTAGCTCGTCTGAATCCAACCTACTGTCTGTAATTTGGTCTCATCTATCCCGCTACTGACCCCTAGCCCATGCCCTTCCAATGGTCTGGTACTCCCTCACTCTTCATATAATAATAATAATAATAATAATAGTAATAACAATTGTATTTGATAGCACTGTTCTAAGCGCTGGGGTAGATGCAAGGTTATCAGCTTGGACACAGACCCTGCTCCACATGGGGCTTATGGGCTTAATCCCCAATTCACAGATGAGGGAACTGAGGCACAGAGAAGTGAAGTGATTTGCACAAGGTCAAACAGCAGGCAAGAGGCCTAGAAAGGACTGGAATCCAGGTCCTTCTGACTCTAAAGTCCTTGCTCTTTCCACTAGGCCACGCTGTCTACTCTGACAGACCATCGCTCTCCCCAATTTCATAGACTTAGTAAAGTCACTTCTCCTCCAAGAGGCCTTCCCCGACTAAGCCCTCATTTTCCCTAATTCCTCTCCTTTCTGCCTTGCCCTTGCACTTGGATTTGCCCCCTTTATTCTCCCCACCCTCGTCCCCACAGCACTCATCTACATATTTGAAATGTATTTATGTCTCCCCCTCTAGCCTATAAGCTCCTCGTGGGCAGCAAATATGTCTGCCAGCTCTGCTAAATTACACTCTCCGAGTCGCTTAATCTAGTGCTCTGCACGAGCTAAGTGCTCAATAAATACAATTGATGGACTGCTTTGACGGTTATTGTCTGTTGAGGTTCTGAAATAGCTTCCTCCTCCTTGCTTTTGTAGGTGGTCTCAGCAATCCTTAGGAAATGGTCAACCTCACGGCGGTAAGCGAATACATCCTGATGGGTTTCTCGGAGGCCCGGGAGCTGCAGCTGGTCCACGCCGAACTGCTCCTCCTGGTCTACCTGGCGGCCCTGACGGGGAATCTCCTCATTGTCTCCATCACCGCCCTCGACCAGCGCCTCCACACCCCCATGTATTTCTTCCTCATGAACCTGTCCATCCTCAACCTCTGCTACATCTCCGTCACCGTCCCCAAAACCATCCTGAACACCCTGACCGACCGTAGAGAAATCTCCTTCTTGGGATGTTTTTTTCCAGGTCCTCTTCGTGATTCTGTTTGACGGCACAGAGTTCTCCATGCTCACGGTCATGCCCTACGACCGATACTTGGCCATCTGTAGTGCTCTGTACTACGAGGTCATCATGAACCAGAGGACCTGTCTTCAGATGGCAGTCGGTTCCTAGCTTACCGGGGGAATGTTCGGAGTCTTTGATTCAGCTGCGACATTCTCCTTGTCTTTCTGCAGGTCCCATTTGATCGCACGGTTTTTCTGAGACGTCCCGCCTGTCATAAACTCTCCTGCTCTAAAACGTATGCAGCATTTTTGGTGCATTTTTCAGTGTTTTCTGCTTCGGCTCCATCGTGGTCCCGTACGCGCGCATCTTCCGGGCCATGCTGAGGATGCCGGCCACCGAGGGCCGGGCCAAAGCCTTCTCTACCTGCCTGCCCCACCTCGTCGTCGTCATCGTTTCTTTCTCTACGGCAGCCTTCTCCCACTTAAAACCGACCTCCAGCTCCTCATTTCGCCTGGACCTGCTGGTGTCCCTGTTCTACACCGTGGTGTCCCCAATCCTGAACCCCCTAGTCTGCAGTCTGAGGAACAGGGACATGAAGATGGTGATGGGGAGGGTCCTGGCTGGGAGTCGTTTCTCCAGAAATGGAAAATTTGACTTCTCGCTCTGACCCTAGACGGACTTGACTCTATTGATTGACTTGATCGACTCTAGACGGACTTGAGCAGCCTGCAAAGATCTGAGATATTTGTCGTTAGAGACTTTTCCTGACTGCACGCTGCCTATAAGCAATGGCTTTGACTAGTTTGGTAGAAGAGCTTTTATCCAGCTGTTCTTGACTGGTACTTAAATCTAGTTCCCTTGCCTGGAATAGGATCCTTGCACGTGGATTCACCCCCTTTATTCACCACCAGTAGAGGGAAGAGCACGGGCGTGGGAGTTAGAAAGACCTGGGTTCTAACCCTGGCTCTGCCACTTGTCTGCTTTGTGACCTTAGGGAAGTCACTTCATTTCTCTGGGTCTCAGTTCCCTCATCTGTAAATACGGATTAATACTGTGGACCCCATATGGCCAACCTGATACAAGCTAATCATCTTGTATCTACCCCAGGGGTTAATACAGTGCCTGGTACAAAGTAAGTGCTTAATTAATGCCATTAAATAAAATTGAAGAGGTAGCTGCAGAAGGGTGTTTTAGACTTATTTTTGATCCTCACATCTGCCCCAGAAGCCAGGATCAGGGGTACAGGTTGAATTGTTCCAACCAATTAATGCTCTCAGTTGTCATTCAATAAACACCAGAATGATTTCGCCTCCCTCTATTACCGTTGCTACTATTATCATTTATTATATAATATACTTCAATATTTAAGTATTAAATAAATCAGTCAATCAAACTGAAGTACAACAGAAGGCCAAGATATAGTCTTTGCACACAAGAAGCTTACACTTTTCAAAAATGTTGTAGGTGCTGGTGACACAGAGCCATTCATTGTCAAAACTGGAATGAGTTCTTGGTGTCCTTTCCTATTTTTTTGCCCAATCAATCCGAATATTGGATTCAACCATGACTCACCAAATGGGCTAGGGTACCTATTCCCCCTACCACGGTATATCTCCAATCCCCAGAGTTGAAAAGCAAAACTTTTATTAATCATGGAAACAGAATGATGAATCCGTTGAGGTTGTTATGGAAGGAGTCCCAGAGTGGGAACCACGTGGGACTGGGCAGTTATTTCGGTTGTGGGGGCCGGGACAGCAGAGAGCCCATGATCCAGGCCTTCCGAGATTCCCGGCAGTCAGCTGTCTCAGCGGAACCCCGGGACCATCCTCCCACGAGGCGTTCCCCAGGAAATAACCCGTCCATCGTCTGAGGGGACGGCGCAGCCACCCGGAGAGCCGGGAGGGGGATGGAAGATCCTGACAACCTATCTAGACCTTCCTGTCACCGCCACCAGTGTCCAGGACCAACGAGATGAAGTGAGCCTCTCTCTCATCAGAGGTCGGTGCTTCCCAGCCCAGGACAGGATGGGGACTCTGGAGAGGACCGGGGGAAAGGTGAGGGGCAAGGAAGAGAAATTTCTATATAAATCCAGAATATAACAGGAATTTTCCTGTTCTTTCTTAATAATAATTACTGTGGCATTTGGTAAGTGCTTACCATGGGCCAAACACCATACTCAGTGCTGGAGTAGATATGATATAATCAGATTGGATACTGTACCTGTCCCACATGGGGCTCACAGTCTTGAATCCCATTTTATAGATGAGGAAACCGAGGACCAGAAAGTTAATGTGCGTGAGGTCGCCCAGCAGGTAAGTGGCGGGGCCGGGATTAAGACCAAGGTCCCCTAGACTCCCAGGACCATCCACATTCCACTAGGCTGTGCTGCTTCTCCAATTTTGTCGAATTATGTGACCACAATCCTTGCAGGATGTTTGTAAATGCAATAGACTTCTAGGAGTCAGGAATGGTTTCAGTGCCGTCCTTAACCAAGGCAGGTTGATTGGAAGCGATGAACAACCTGATTAGCTTCTATCTACTCCAGTGCTTAGTACAGTGTCTGCCACATAGACAGCGTGAAAAATTACCATGAAATACCCCCGAGATTCCATCCAACCGAAAACGTTTCTCGTTTCCTGTGAACCTTTCTTTGGAATATTATTCTCAACCCTATATTTTCTAAATGTCCTTAGGCGGTTAACGTCAATTCCCAGAAAGTGACCAATGTCACCGTGAAGACAGAATTCCTGTTCCTGGGATTCGCGGAGGTCCCGGAGCTGCAGCTGTTCCAGGCCACGCTGTTCCTCCTGGTCTATCGGGCGGCCCTGATGGGGAATCTCCTTATCATTGCCGTCACCACCCTTACTCTACAACTGCACACTCCCATGTACTTTTCCTCAGGATCATATCCCTCATCGACCTCTGCTACATCTCTGTCACCGTCCCCAACGCCATCCACAATTGCCTGACCAACAAGAGATCAATCTCCCTCGTGGGCTGTGCCTTCCAGGTCTTCTTCGTGGTCTGGTTTGCCGGCGCAGAGCTGACCGTCCACACGGTGATGTCCTTCGACCGCTACGCTTCCATCTGCCTCCCCCTGGGATACGATATCGTCCTGGCTTGAGAGGCCTGGGGGAAGATGGCCGCCGCCTCCTGGCTCATCGGGGGCTTATACGCAGCAATGCGTTCAACTGGGATGTTCTCCCTGTCCTTCTGAGGGTCCATCACCTTCCCTCTGTTCTTCTGTGCCGTCCCCGCTCTGCGGAAGATCACCTGCTCCGAGAAGCACAACGCCATTTGACGTGACTGTGATTTTGGGAGCAGCCTTAGGTGTCGTCTGCTTCATTTCCATCGTCGTTTGTGCGTGCACATTTTCCGGGCCATGCTGAGGATGTCGGCTGCCAAGGGCCGGGCCAAAGTCTTCTCCACCTGCCTGCCTTACCGCCGCGCCGTCACTGCTTTCCTCTCTGCTGGTCTATTTGTCCACGTCAAGCCGCCCTCAGACTCCTCCTTTCTGGTGGACCTGCTGGTTTCCGTGTTCTATATGGTGGTACCCCCCTCCCTGAATTCCCTAATCTACAGCCTGAGGAACGGGATATAAATGCAGCCATGGGCAGGATCCTGAAAGGGCCACTCACCCAGCCTCGGCTCTGGGACAAAATGTCTCCTTCCTTGTGCAAATAATCTCACACTACCCCTTAACCTAGGAATTGTCCTTGGACCTAGCCAGATACTTAGCTGTCCTATAGAGGTCACAGAAAACGCTGGGCGTTGATGAATTGTCAAAGTCTTGGAGGGAGGTAGCTAAGATTGACATATAACTGACAATCCAGATTGGGGAGGCATCGTGGACTACAGGAAGGGGAGTCCCTATAGGCTTTAAGATCATTGTGGGAAGGGAACGTGTTTAACAACACTGTTAAACTGAACTCTCCCAAGTGCTTAGTACAGTAAATACAGTTTTGGGGTGGTTCCAATCCCTGCTCTGACACTTGTCCTCTGTGTGACCTTGGGTAAGCCACTTAACTTTTCCAGGCCTCAGTTACCTAATTTATAAAATGGGGATTAAGACTGTGAACCCCACGTGCTACAACCAGATTACCTTGTATCTACTCCAGTGCTTAGAACAGGGCTAGCCACATAGCAAGTGCTCAACAAATACCATAATTTTGTTTTAAATTTTATCATGTTCTAAACGAATGGGAATTGCTCTAGACTGTAAATTCATTGTGGGCAGGGAACCTGTGTACCCACTCTCTTGTAATAATTTTTTCCAAGTGGTTAATGCAGTTCTGGTCCCAGAGTACGTGCTCAATAAATATGATTGATTCATTGATTGAGACTTGAGTTCTTATGCCAGCTCTGCTACTTACCTGCTTTGTGACCCAGGGCAGTGACATAACATCTCTAGAATCTCTCTTCCACTTGCACTCTGAGTCCCTGTGGGACGGGAAATGTGTCTGAACTGATTCTTTTGTTTCTACTCCAGCAAGTGGAACAATTTTGGCACACTACCTCTTAGTAAATACCATAAAGATAGCATTATTCATTCATTCATTCAATCGTATTTATTGAGCGTGTACTGTGTGCAGAGCATTATTAGTAATGACTATGAAAATATAATGATACGCTCTTTAGCATGACTCTAGGGGTGGGGATGAAAGTTGGAAAATGGGAAGACGTATGGGGAAGGGAAGAAAGGATGACTGCAGCTCCGTCTGTCTTGTCAAATCCATGCTCTCTCATCAATGCATCTTTCCTTCCTTCCATCTATCCTCCCAACCATTCATCTACCCATCCATCCAGAGAACGGACTTGGGAATCAGAGGGCGTGGGTTCTAATCCAGGTTCCGCTCTTTTTCTGCTATCTGACCTTGGGCAAGTCACTTCACTTCTCTGTGCTTCAGTTACCTCATCTGTAAAATGGGGGTTGAGACTGTGAGCCCCATGTGAGACAGGGACTGTGTCCAACCTGATTACCTTGTATCTACTCCAGCACCTAGAACAGTGCTTGAAACATAGAAAGCGCTTAAAAAAGACCATAATTATTACTATTATTATTATCAGTGGTATTCATTGACCACCTCCTGGGTGCACAACACTGTAGTAAGCTCTCAGGAGAGTTGAAAAGAGATATAATTCCATTATTCCTGTTCTCCAGGAGATTATGATCTAATGGGAGAGATAGACGCAGAATAAATTACACAGAGGAGGAAGGAGAGAAGGAAAAGATGAGAAAGGGGCTGAACGCGTGATTAAAGAGTACAGTTTATATAGTCACTATGAACATAGCTTCAAAGGATTTACAATCAGGACAGGTCATAAGATGTAGCGTTGTCTAGTGGGTAGAGCGTGGGCCTGGGATTCAAATGGACATGGGTTCTGATCTCGGTTCCAACACGTGTCTTCTGTGTGACCTTGGGCAGCGTTGCTTAATTTCTCAGTCCCTCAGTTCCCTCACCCGTAAAATGGGGATTGAGATGTGAGCCCCACGGAGGACATGGACTCTGTCCAATCTGATTAGCTTGTAACTACTCCAGCACTTAATATAGTGCCTGATGCATAGTAAGCCATTCACAAAGGCGATAAGAAAGAGTTACAGTTGGCTGATTGACTGACAGATTGAGTGTCTCAATTGTGAACTAGACAAAAGTGAAACCATTCACCGTGGCTAAAGGCTGTCGTTGAAAACAGGAGCCGTTGGGAAGCTGGGATGCAGCTGCTGTTGTTTCCACGGGAACCCCAAGGGCCGGCACCATCGCTGATGCTGCAAGGGACCGGACCCTTGTCTCCCAGGAGCCTCAGGAACCACGTGAACAGAGGGTGCTTGGCTTGTCCAGGCCACGATGTCCCCAGGCAGGACCGCTAACCATCCTCCCGGGATTGCCAACGGAGCAGCTCCTCCTTTATCTAGAGGGACGAGGCCCCAACTGGAGAGCTTCTCAGGGTCTGAGGGAGATCGGGGGTGGACCGAGAGTTTCTCTCTGTTCCTTTATGGCTGACCGAACCCAGGAGTCTGAGGAGAAAGAGGGGATCCTCCCAGCCCTATTAAGGTCAGCGACCGCCAGCCCCACTTTGACCCTGTGAGAGTGACTGGGTTTGAGTGGGATGGAGGGGCAGAGAGGGACGAGGATGAGGATGGACGAGATGGAGCTAGTCTGGGGCCTAAGTCGGGATCCGTGCCAGAGCCACGGACCCCAGCGGGGCAGGGGTGTTAGTAGGAGGGGAGGTGTTTTCTAGTTCAGTCAGAAACCCCCAACGATCACACACCTCCGCTCCTTCCTCCTCAAACCTCGCTACCATGCCTACTACCCGCCAGACTATGGTGCTCCAGTACAGTGTCAACACTGTGGACAGTTACCTTGCCCTTTAGCGGGTCCCAGAATCCTCTGCAGAGGATAAATGTCAGCCAGAGCTGAGAGAGTGTGACCAGCTTTGCACCGCCACTGACGCTATTAGCAATTCCTCCGTGTAAGTGTTCTTCCCAAATGTTGGGAGAAGACAAATAGTGGGAAAGGTTGTAATCCCTGCCCTCATGCGCTTTCCAGTCTAGTGGGCTAGGTTGACACAGTCTAATTTACTATTAATCAATTAATCTTGAATCATATTTATTGAGTGCTTATTGTGTGCACTAAGCATTTGGAGAGTAATAATAATAATAGTGGTACTTGTTAAGCTCCTACTATGTTCCAACCACTCTCCTAAGATCTGGGGTAGATACAGGTTAAGCAGGTTGGATACAGTCCTTGATCCACATGGGGCTCACACTCTTAACCCTCATTTTACAGATGAAGTAACTGATGCTCAGAGAAGGTAACTGACTTGCCAATGGTCACACAACAGACATGAGGCGGAGTCCTTCTGACTCCTTCTGACTCCTTCTGACTCCCAGGCCCATGCTCTATCCACCTAAAACAACATAACAGACATTCTAGAAGGGAAAGAAGAATGGAAAGATGAATATGCAATTATTGTGTGCCATTTTATGGATGAGGAGCCTCAGCCCCAGAGAAGTGAAGTGACTTGCCCAAGGTCCAACAGCAGGAAACAGACAGAGGCAGGATTAGAACCCAAGTCCTCTGACTCCCACTAAGCAATGTTTGGGAGAGTACAATAGAACAGAGCTGATATATGTGTATGCTGCCCTCGAGGAGCATACAGTAAGGAAAGGAACTCCTGGGCCTATGATTTTTCTATTAAATGAGGATGGAAATTAGTTAATTTGCACTTGGGTTAGGTGAAGTGGGTTTAGAGTGCTGGGAAATGAGTTGGGGTAGCTGGCTGGAGGCGGGGGGATTTTAGCAGTGCTCAGAATTCAGAAGGAACTGTGCTCACTCTGATTTTGAGTGGATAAGAGAGGGAGTTCCAGGCTAGGTGGAAACGGGGAGTCAGTGGTGAGTAACAACTACAAAGTTGTTTTGGGAATAGAGAAGACGTGTTGAACAATCGAAAGGGAGTGAAGTGCAGTCGTAGATGGAGAGCCTTCAAGCCGATTGTGAGTTTTTGTTGCTTGTGAAAAGACACAACTTGCCCTGAAGGGAAGTTGAGGAAAGGAGAGATGTAAACGGAACGATGCTTTGGGAGAGGACTAGGTGAATGATGAGGTAGGCTTGTGTTTCTGTGAGTCCAATTGTGAATTCAGATATGTGAGCAAATGGAATCAGTTTGGAATATACGAGTTTTTTGTGTTGTTGTTGGTTGGTCGGTTTGCTTTATGGTATCTTTAAGTGCTTACTATGTGCTAGATACTGTACTAAGCACTGGAATGGTTAAGAGCTAATCAGCTTGGACATAGTCCATGCCCCATAGGTTGCTCACAATTGTAATCCCCATTTTATAGATGAGGTAACTGAGGTGCACAAAAGGTAAGTGTCTGGCCCCAGGGTCACACAGCAGACAGAAAGAGGAGACAGGATTAAAATCCAGGTCCTTCTGTCTACCAGGCCCATTCTCTCTCTACTAAACGGATGAATTTATATGTAAATGCACTTCTTGTTTGACTCTAAAACCACCGAAAAAATTTCACAACAGTCATGAACATATCTTTATGTTCTCCGACCTCTGCTATCTGCTATTCATTATAGTTTCAGTTTCCTCAACCAAAAATAATTCTCTAGATATTTATTAAGTGTTTACTATCTGCCAAGCAAAGTACTAAGTGGTAGAGGAAATTCAGGACAATCTGGTAGAACACAGTTTGTGTCCCCCAAGGGATTCACAGACTAAGTAGGAGGGAAAACAGGTATCGACTCCTCACTTTACTATTGAGAAAACTGAGACATAGAGTAATTAAGTCACTTTCTCATGACTAAGCAGCCGATAAGTGGTAGAGTTGGTCTAAGACCCCAGGTCCTCTAACTCCCAGGCCTGTCTTCTTCCCAGTAGGGAACCCTGCTTCTACACGGTTCGAACTTGGTGCTTCCAATAGAATAGAAGCTCCTTGGGGGCAGTGATCACGTGTACTAATACCGTGTCCTCTGTAGGTACTCAATATATAGAACTGATTGACTTAGTCCTATTCCTTCACCGCCATCATCAATGTCTCTATATTGTAGTCTTCCCTCTTCCTGTCCAGCGAGTCGACATAAGTCCCCAGAAATAGTCAATGTCTCCACGGTGAACTCAAAGATCATTTGTATTCAATAACTGTCTCTTCTCCATAGAAAATCACCAGCAAGTGTCCTGCCAATTCCTTCACTCATCCAATCAATGGACTCCAACTTTGACTCTTCCTTCATCACATGCAGAAAGTCAATGCTGCCCCTCCTTAAAATGTCCTTGTACTTCCCAAGCGTTTAGTACAGTGCTCTGCACACAGTAAGTGCTCAATAAATACGATTGATTGATTGATTGATTGATGTCCAATGTCTCCACAGTGACCGTATTCATCCTACTGGGTATCTTGGAGATCTGGGAGCTGTAGCTGGTCCATGCTGCGCTGTTCCTCCTGGTTCATCTGGCGGCCCTGCCGGGGAATCTCGTGATCGTCGCCACCACTGTCCTGGACAGGCACCTCCAAACCCCCATGTACGTCTTCCTCAGGCACCTGTCTGTCCTCGACCTCTGCTACATCTCTATCATCATCCCCAAGTCTGTCGTCATCTCCCTGACCGATCGTAGATACATCTCCCTCCTGGGCTGTGTGGCCCATGTCTTTTTGGTGGTTCTGATTGCTGTTTAAGAACTGTTCATCCTCATGGCCATGTCTTAGGACCGCTACGCGGCCATCTGAGCTCATCATGGCTATGAGCTCATCATGGCTATGAGCTCATCATGGCCAACAGGGTCAGTGGAAAAATGGCGGCCGCCACCTGACTCAGCGGTGTGAAGTTTGGGGTCTTGTACTCAGCTTCGGCTTTCTCCCTGAGGTTCTGTAGGTCCAACATCGTCCAGCAGGTCTTCTGTGACGTCCCCTCCCTGCTGAAGATCTCCTGCTCTGAGGACCACGTCGCCATCGATGTGAGCATAACCTCCGGGGTAGCGTTAGGTAACGTCCGCTTCGTTCTCATCATCATCTCATATGCGCGCATCTTCCGGGATGTGCTGAGGATACAGGCGAAACAGGGCCGGTCCAAAGCCTTCTCCACTTGCATGCCCCATCTTACAGTTCTCATCGTCTTCCTCTCGACTGGAGCCGTTGCCTATCTCAAGCCTGTGTCAAACTCCCCCTCGCCCCTGGACATGCTGGTGTCTACACCGTGGTGCCCCCCACCCTGAACCTCCTCATCTACAGCCTGAGGAACCGGGTTATCAAGGCCGCCCTGAGGTGAGTCCTATAGGGGAGATTCCTTCTCCCTCCTTTAAGGGACAAAATTTCTGTTTCCTTTTGCTGACTATCCCATTCCTCACCAGAGTTCTGACCGTGGGGTATCCATATAAAGAGCTTTCAAAGAGAAAGTCCAGCTCCTGAGGATTTATCAACGTCTGGGACAGAGGTTGATAAGACGTGTGTGACTGTAAGCCCGGTCTGGGCAGGGATCGTTTCTCTTTATTCTGAATGGTACTTTCCAAGCGCTTAGTACACTGCTCTGCACTCAGAAAGCACTCAGTAAATATGATGGAATGAAAGAATGAATGAGTGAATGACAAATTATTGTTTCGGTGGCATCATGGCTTAGTGGAATGAGCATGTGGCTGGAAGTCATGAGATTTGAAGTAGTATGGCTCAGTAGAGAAGCAGTGTGGCTCAGTGGAAAGAGCCTGGGCTTTGGAGTCAGAGGTCATGGGTTCGAATCCGGACTCCACACTTATCAGCTGTGTGACTTCGGTCAAGTCACTTCACCTCTCTGTGCCTCAGTTCCCTCATCTGGAAAATGGGATGAAGACTGTGAGCCCCAAGTGGGACAACCTGATCACCTTGTGTACACCCCAGCGTTTAGAACAGTGCTTTGCACATAGTAAGCGCTTAATACCATCATCATTATTATTATTTGAAAGGTCTGCCCGGTTCTGCCACCAGCCTACTGTATGGCCGTGGTCCAGCCATGTAACCTCTTTGGGTCTCTCTGTAAAATCGGGATTCAATATATGCTATCTCTTTCTCTTACAGTCTTAGGCCCTGTGTGTCAGGAAACGTGACCGATCTGATTAGTTTCTTTCTAATCCAGGATTTGGAAGGCTTTTGCAAGTAAATTCTTAATAAATTCAATAATGATAATATTGATATTACTACCGACAATAACAGTAATTCTATGAATTTTAAGATCACTCTTCGTGGTTATGAAAATCAGAAAATCTGAGGGTGTAAAGGGAGAAGCGACACAGTCATGGAAACTGTCCCCCACATTTGACTACCTTTTTACTTGCTTTGATGCCTAGCTCCCCGTTCAAGACTGTGAGCTCGTTGTGGACAGGGATTGTCTCTGTTGAGAAATTGTACTTCTCTGCACACTGTAAGCTCTCAATAAATACGATTGATTGAACGAATTAATTAATTTGAAAGATCAAATCCTTGCTTCAAATCCATTCGTTCATCCATCCATGCATCCGAACGTCGGTCTGTCTGTTCAACCACCTGTCTGTCCATCCATCCATCCATAATAATAATAATAATAGTGGTATTTGTTAAGCGCTTCCTATGTGCCAAGCACTGTACTATGTGCTGGGGCAGATACAATCTAATCAGGTTTTACACAGTCCTTGCCCCACATGGTGCTCACAGTCTCAATCCCCATTTTGCAGATGAGATAACTGAGGCACAGATAGGCGAAGTGCTTTGCCTAAGGTCACACAACAGACATTCAAACTTGTACTTCCCAAGCGCTTAGTACAGTGCTCTGCACACAGTAAGTGCTCAATAAATACGATTGATTGATTGATTCCACCTATCCATCCATCTATCCGTTCTTTTACCCACCCATCCTTCCATCCATCCATCCATCCAACAACCCATGCATGCAACCATCAATCAATGATATTTAATGAATGCATCTTGGGTGTAAAGTACTGTAGCGAACGCTTCAGAGAGATCAAAATAAATCAAACACCATCCTTGCTTTCCAAGACCTTAAAGTTTAACAGGGGAGAAAGACAGTGATTAATTAATGAGAAGATGAAGAAGAGAATGGAAAGAATGGAAAATAGATGACTATGGGCTTAAAGAGTACATTTTATAAAAACCACTATGAACAACACTATAATAATGGGTGTGAGTACAAAAATGGAGAAGTGATCTAAGATGCTGACTGGTAGATGGGAGAAGATGACTTAGGGAGAAGAAAACTGAATCGTATGAGGCATCCTGGAAGGGCTTTCAAGATGGTGAAAGCTGTGCTCTGGTGTACTGGAACAGGGGAGAGGGAAATGTGATACCAACTCAGTATCACTGCATCCTTCCCATCACCCCATTCTTAGAACCTCTCAGCCCCTCTCAAACTGATAATAATAATAACGATAGTAATAATTGCACTTGTTAAGCGCGTACTATGTGTTAACCACTGTTCTAAGCGCTGGGGTAGATACAGAGCAATCATGATGTCCCACCTGGTGATCACAGTCTTAATCCCCATTTTCCAAATGAGGTAACTGTGGCACAGAGAAATTATGTGACTTGCCCAAAGTCACACAACAGACAAGTGACAGACCAGGGATTAGAACCCACGTCCTCTGATTACCAAACCCGGGCTTTTGCCACTAACCTATGCTGGTTCTCATGCTGCTTCTCTGGGTTGATCCTCCAAGCCAGCTCGGGTGATGGTCTTATGATGGATTTAGAGTCATTTCTCGTTCTCTCCAGATTTGCAATCAGAAGACGTTAGAAAATACAACTGATTAAATGACCGATTGATTGTTTCATTCATTCATTCATTCAATCGTATTTATTGAGTGCTTACTGTGTAGAGAGCACTGTACTAAGCGCTTGGGAAGTACACGTTTGCAACATATAGAGACAGTCTCTACCCAACAGCGGGCTCACAGTCTAGAAGGGGGAGACAGAGAACAAAACAAAACATATTAACAAAATAAAATAAATAGAATAGATATGTACAAGCAAAGTAAATAAATAAATAGAGTAATAAATACGAACAAACATATATACATATATTCAGGTGCTGTGGGGAAGGGAAGGAGGTAAGGCGGGGGCATTGGGAGGGGGAGTAGGGGGTCTCAGTCTGGGAACGCCTCCTGGAGGAGGTAAGCTCTCAGTAGGGCCTTGAAGAGAGGAAGAGAGCTAGCTTGGCGGATGTTGGGAGGGAGGGCATTCCAGGCCAGGGGGAGGACGTGGGCCGGGGGTCGATGGCGGGACAGGCAAGAACGAGGCACAGTGAGGAGATTAGTGGCAGAGGAGCGGAGGGTGCGGGCTGGACTGCAGAAGGAGAGAAGGGAGGTGAGGTAGGAGGGGGCGAGGTGATGGAAAGCCTTGAGGCCGGGGGTGAGGAGTTTTTGCCTGATGCGTAGGTTGATTGGTAGCCACTGGATATTTTTGAGGAGGGGAGTAACATGCCCAGAGCGTTGCTGCACAACGACGATCCGGGCAGCGGCGTGAAGTATGGATTGAAGTGGAGAGAGACAGGAGGATGGGAGATCGGAGAGAAGGAGGATGAAATAATCCAGTCGGGATAGGATGAGAGATTGAACGAGTAGGGTAACGGTTTGAATGGAGAAGAAAGGCCGGATCTTGGCTATGATGTTGAGGTGAGACCGGCAGGATTTGGTGACGGATTGGATGTGAGGGGTGAACGAGAGAGCGGAGTCTAGGATGACAACAAGGTTGCGGGCCTGTTAGAAGGGAAGGATGGTAGTGCCATCAACAGTGATGGGAAAGTCAGGGAGAGGCCAGGGTTTGGGAGGGAAGATAAGGAGTTGAGTCTTGGACATGTTGAGTTTTAGATGGCGGGCAGACATCCAGATGGAGATGTCCTGAAGGCAGGAGGAGATACGAGCCTGGAGAGAGGGAGAGAGAGCAGGGGCAGAGACGTAGATTTGGGTGTCATCAGCGTAGAGATGATAGTTGAAGCCGTGGGAGCGAATGGGTTCACCAAGGGAGTGAGTGTAGATAGAGAACAGAAGGGGACCGAGAACTGACCCTTGAGGAACCCCTACAGTAAGGGGATGGGAGGGGGAGGAGGAGCCCACAAAGGAGACTGAGAATGAACGGACGGAGAGATAAGAGGAGAACCAGGAGAGGACGGAGTCTGTGAATCCAAGGTTGGATAGCTTGTTGAGGAGAAGGGGGTGGTCCACAGTGTCGAAGGCAGCTGAGAGGTCGAGGAGGATTAGGATAGAGTAGAAGCCGCTGTATTTGGCAAGAAGGAGGTCATTGGTGACCTTTGAGAGGGCAGATTCGGTGGAGTGTAGGGTACAGAAGCCAGACTGGAGGAGGTCTCCCCCATCTTAAAAAACCCTCTCTTGACCCCACTGCCCCTTCTTGTTAGCTCCCTATCTCCCTCATACCCTTCCTTTCCAAACTCCCAGAATGAGTCGTCTAAACTCGCTGCCTCGAATTCCACAACTCCAACTCTCTCCTAGACCTCCTCCAAGCTGGCTTCCTTCTCCTACACTCCACGGACACTGTCCTCTCAGAGGTCACCAATGACCTCCTTCTTGCCAGATCCAACGGCTCCTACTGTATCCTAATACTCCTCGACCTCTCAGCTGCCTCCGACACTACGGACCACCCCCTTCTCCTCAACACGCTATCCAACCTTGGCTTCACAGACTCCGTCCTCTCCTGGTTCTCCTCTGATATCTCCAGCCGTTCATTCTCAGTCTCCTTTGCGGGCTCCTCCTCCCTCTCCCAACCCCTTACTATAGGGGTTCCTAAAGGGTCAGTTTTTGTCCCCTTCTGTTCTCTATCTATATTCACTCTCTTGGTGAACTCATTTGCCCCCACGGCTTCAAATATCATCTCTACGGGGATTACACCCAAATCTACATCTCTGTCCCTGCTCTCTCTCCCCTTCTCCAGGCTCGGTTTTCCTCCTGCCTTCAGGATATCTCCATCTGGATGTCTGCCCGCCATCTAAAACTCAATATGTCCAAGACTGAGCTTCTTATCTTTCGTCCCAAACCCTGTCCTCTCCCTGACTTTCCCGTCATTGTAGACGGCACTATCATCCTTCCCGTCTCACAAGCCCGCAATCTTGGTGTCATCCTCAACTCCGCTCTCTCGTTCACCCCACACATCCAATCCGTCACCAACACCTGCCGGTCTCACCTCCATAACATCGTCAAGATCCGCCCTTTCCTCTCCATCCAAACCGCTACCTTGCTGGTTCAATCTCTCATCCTATCCCAACCGTATTACTGCATCAGCTTCCTCTCTGATCTCCCAACCTTCTGTCTCTCTCCACTTCAGTCTATACTTCACTCTGCTGCCCGGGTCATCTTTGTCACCTTCTGGGCTTGTCACTCCCCTCCTTGAAAATCTCCAGTGGTTACCTGTCAACCACTCTTGGCTTCAAGGTTCTCCATCACCTCACCCCTTCTACCTCGCCTCCCTTCTCTCCTTCTACAACCCAGCCCGCACCCTCCTCTCCCCTGCCGCTAACCTCCTCACTGTACCTCGTTCTCGCCTGTCCTGCCGTCGACCCCCGGCCCACCTCCTTCCCCTGGCCTGGAATGCCCTCCCTCCACACATCTGCCAAGCTAGCTCTCTTCCTCCTTTCAAAGCCCTACTGAGAGCTCACTTCCTCCAGGAAGCCCTTCCAGACTGAGCCCCCTTCTTCCACTCCTCCTCCCCATCCCCCCCGCCCTACCTCCTTCCCCTCCCCACAGCACTTGTATATACTTGTACAGATTTATTACTTCATTTACTGTGCACATTTACTATTCTATTTATTTTGTTAATGATATGCATATAGCTATAATTCTATTTATTCTGACAGTTTTGACACCTGTCTACATTTTTTGTTTTGTTGTCTGTCTCCCCCTTCTAGACTGTGAGCCTGTTGTTAGGTAGCGCCCGTCTGTATGTGTTGCTGGCATGTACTTCCCAAACGCTTAGTACAATGCTTTGCACACAGTAAGCCCTCAATAAATACGATTGAATGAATTAATGAATGAGAGAGAACAGGGGTGGAGATGTAGATTTGGGTGTCATCAGCGTAGAGATGATAGTTCAAGCCGTGGGAGGGAATGAGTTCACCAAGGGAGTGAGTACAGATAGAGAACAGAAGGGGACCAAGAAGCAGCGTGGCTCAGTGGAAAGAGCTTGGGCTTTGGAGTCAGAGGTCATGGGTTCAAATCCCGGCTCTGCCAATTGTCAGCTGTGTGACTTTGGGCAAGTCACTTAACTTTTCTGTGCCTCAGTTACCTCATCTGTAAAATGGGGATTAAGACTGTGAGCCCCACGTGGGACAACCTGATCACCTTGCTACCTTCCCAGTGCTTAGAACAGTGCTCTGCACATAGTAAGCGCTTAATAAATGCCATCATTAAATTAAATTAATTAAGAACTGACCTTTGACGATCTCCTACAGTAAGGGGATGGGAGGGGGAGGAGGAGCTCGCGAAGGACTCTGAGAATGAATGGCCAGATAGGTAAGAGGAGAACCAGGAGAGTACGGAGTCTGTGATGCCAAGGTTGGATAGCATGTTGAGGAGAAGGGGGTGATCCACAGTGTCGAAGGCAGCTGAGAGGTCGAGAAGGATTAGGATAGAGTAGGAGCCATTTGATTTGGGAAGAAGGAGGTCATTGGTGACCTTTGAGAGGGCAGTTTCTGTGGAGTGTAGGGGACGGAAGCCAGATTGGAGGGGGTCTTGGAGAGAGTTGCAGTTCCATCTAGAGTGATACCTCCCATGCATTGTACTGCCCTCAAGGGATCTTGTCTTTTGTATAGGGTATTTTTCCTCTATCCTTTTAAGTATAAAAGTTGAATGACTGTGTTTTTCTCTCCATCCAATCAGTGCCACTTGAGTTGATATCCTGTAGCAGGAAATTCCAAATGGGTTCTTAATGAAATGGCAAATGGTCAGTTCCAGGTAAAATAGTAACAGGAGATTGATACATAGATCGTTGCCCAGCGGGGTACATCGGATCTGGAATCCAGTCTTCTGAATCTGCCATTTTTCTTCTATCCTTTTCTTCAAGATTAGGGCAACTTCAGTCAATGTGTGAATCAGTCCATTTTGTCACAGTAACTGTCTTTACAGAGAGTTCAGTTTTCCCTGTTAAGAATTTTGTCACTACTAGGCTCATGATTTTCTGTTTTATTTCTATTTTTTTTCTGTTGGGATCTAAGTGGGTATATAAATAAAAGGAATGTTGTGCTGAGCTGTGCCAATCACTCTGTCTGGACTTACACTGCTTATAGAACGTTATGCTGTTTGAGTCAAATCTCCATTCACCATACTCTCTCTCTCTAGCAAGGCAGGCATGTTGAAACACTTCTGGCACCAATTGCCAAATCACCCCCTTTGGAAATTCCAAATTCACACCTCCAAGTATGAGAGTAAAACAGTAACAGAAGATCCTTGCCCCTGTAGTATACAGCCCATCATCAGTCTAGTCTTCAGCATGGGCCATTTTTCCTCTATTCTACTATATAAGAAAGTTGGGGGAATGTGCGTTTCTCTGCATCTTGCCAAAGTTCCCTTGCACTGAAACCTGTCTGGTACGTAATGCTGAATCACCTCTTCTTGACATTTCCAATATTCAGATCTATGACCAATAGTAATCCGGTAAGAGCAGATATCTATGCTGATCCTTGCCCTGTAGTGTACATCCCTTCGGGCGTCTAGAGTTCTGTGTGTGCCAACGTTCTTCTATCCTGCTAAGTAAAAAACTTAAGGGAATGTGCGTTTCCATTTTGGCAAAGTCACTTGTGTTGAAACACCTGTGTCACGAAATGCCAAATGGGCTCTTCTTGAAATTTCAACTGTTCAGTTCCACAATAACACAGTAACAAAGGATAGCTACACAGATCATCGCCTTGAAGTGTGCAGCCCTCCTGCATTTGCCATTTTTCTTCTCTCCTGCTAAGTAGACAAGTTGAGTAGACTTGTGATTCTGTCCATTTCGTCATATTGACTGCCTAATCCTTGACACTAAACCTACCTCTAATGTTTACGTTTAGTAAGCCCAAACCTAGACCTAACGCTAACCCTATCTATTCCTAACCCAAAACCCTAGCGTTAACCCTAACCGTAACACTGAACCTCACCATAAACCAAACACTAACCCTATCCCAAGACCTTACCCTAGGGCATTGACTTAAGCCTGCGATTCACCATATCGCTAATCCTAAACATAACCGTAACGTTAACACTAACCTTAACCCCAAACCTAGCTCTAGCCCTAATCCTAACCCTAAAATATAAATCTAACCCTAACTATTGGCCTACCCTGAGAGTTAGCGTCAAACCTAAACCAACCCTAACCCTAAACCTATCCCTAATGCTTGACCTAACCCTAACCCAAAAAATATTCCTTAATCCTAACCCTAGGATTGCCCCTCATAGGATCACACCTGAAGAGTTTCCGGTACTCTACCAGTCTCAGCAATGGGAGGAAGGGTCAAACAGAGGCATACCCCTTCCATTCCTAGCTTGGACCGTGGTTAGTGAGTGGAAGACAACCTACTACTGGTCAAAACTCACCTGTGCTGGGCAGAAGCAGCATGGGAGAGAGTCGAGGGTGGAGAGTCAGGTTTACTGCGCAGATGAAGGCAATGGTAAACAACTTCTGTATTTCTACCAAATAAACTCTATGGATACACTACCAGAACAATTGCAAAGGGAGGTGGGGTGTTCTGGGAGTCGCAATGGGTCAGAAATGACTCGAATGCACAAGACGAGACAATCCTAGATTGAGTACTAACCATAACATAACAGGGGAAAGGCCCCCTTCCAGGCCAGCAGCCTCCAAGACCTCCGGTTCTTCTATGAGACAAACAAGACCCTGATGCCCAACATCCCCAGGGAGACCTCCGGCCACCTTAGACAACTGCTCCTGGGACTTCTCCAGCGGAATTATAAGAACCGCATGGACTTTGATGAATTTTCCCATCATCCTTCCTTGGATGCGAGCTCCTCCATCAAGAAATCCCCTCCAGTGCCAATGCCTTCGTACCCGAGCTCGGGTCCGGCAGCTCCTCCAACAGCTCTTCCAACTCACACCTGGCTTCCCCGCCTATGAGGAAACTGAAACCCAAAGAAGCTGTGACTTGCCCGAGGTCACATAGTGGGCCAGTGGAAGAGGTGGGTCTAGGACCCGGATTTCCCAACTTGCGGGCCTGTGTTCTTCCCGCTAGGCTGCACTGCATCAGTTTTGTTTTGTTGTCTGTCTCCCCCTTCTAGACTGTGAGCCCGTTGTTGGGTAGGGACCGTCTCTGTATGTTGCCAACTTGTACTTCCCAAGCGCTTAGTACAGTCCTGTGCACACAGTAAGCGCTCAATAAATGAGATTGAATGAATGAATGAATGAATGAATGAATAACAGTAAGCTTTCTCCTAGCCTTAGCCAGAACCCTAACACTAACCCTAGCCCTAGGATGTGGACTAAAGCCCTAACATGAACCCTGGCCTAGACCTAACTCCAAACTTAACTCTAGCTCTACCCCAAGCTCGAAAGCAAGATGCAGCCCTTGGTCCTAGCCCTAACCCTAAATCTAATATTAAAGGTATAGCTAACACTAACCCTAAACCTAAGCCTAATCCTGGTTCTAACCTGAACGTTATCCCTAACCCTCAACTTAAACCCAAACCTCGACCTAATGCTAGCACTAGCCCCAATCCTAGCCTTAGCCTAATGCTTTTCTTAACCAAAACAGTAAATCTCACCATAACCCATATCCCAACCCTAACATTGTCTCTATGCCTATTCCTAAACCAAGCCCTAAGCCTAGCTTTAAATATACAACTAACCATAACACCATCCCTACTCTAACTCCAGGGCAAGCCCTAGCCCTAGCCCTAGCCCTAGCCCTAGCCCTAGCCCTAGCCCTAACCCTAACCCTAATTAGAGCTGACCCTGACATCGGCCCTAGCCCTCACCCTAACCCTAACACTAATTACTAATCCTAATCAAACCCTAACTCTAACCTTTATCCTCACTCTAACCCTAGCCATAATTCTAACCTTAACCCTGACCTTAACCCTCAACCTAACCCAAAACCTAAACCTCACCCTAACCCAAACTCTAACCCTAACCCTAAACCCTAATAGCATCCTTTGCTCTAACACTCACTCAAGCCCTGACCCTTGTCCTACACACTACCCCTAATCTTAAACCAACACCTACCACTAAACCTCACCCTAACCATTGAAAACCCTAAACCTAGCCATAACACTGACCTTAATGCTAACACTAGTGTTAGACCTAGTCCCATCCCTTAACACTAACCCTCATTCTAACCCCAACCTTAACCCAAAATTTACCTTCCGACCTAATCCCTACCCTAACCCTAGCCCTAAGATTAACCTTAACATCAATTACCTCAACCCTAGCCCTCACACTAACTCTAACCTTTACTCTGTATCTAACACTAACCCTAACAACTAGTCTGCAACCTTGCTACTAGCTCTAACTCTAACGCTTACCCTTAGCACTAAACATAGCCCTAACTCTTACCCTTTCCCTTGCCTTATCCCTAACCTTAAACCTAAGCATAACCCTAACTGTAACCCTAACCCTCACTCTAACTGGAACCATAAATTGAACCATAACTCTAACCATATCCTAACCCTAAGCCTTAAACCTAACGCCAACTCTAAACCTAACATTAACCCTCAGCTAGCCCTACGTTGAAACTTATCCCTGTCTCTAACTCCAATTGTAGCCCTAGCCTTAACCGTAACCCGATTTCTACCTCTAATCTTACCCCTAGCCCGACACCAAGACCTACACCTAACATGAACCCTAGATCCAACCCTTACAAGTGCCCTAGCCTTACACTGACCCAAATACAACCCCCAAACTGACTCTAAACCGTAATCGAACCCTACCCTTAAACCCAACGTTAATCATAACCCTAACTCTCACTGTAAAACTAAGGCAAAGCCTAACCCTAATGGAAACCACATTCCCCTAACCTAACCCCACTGCTAGACCTAGCCCTAACCCTGACCCTAAATCTAACCCTATGCTTTACCCTTACCAGAACCTTAGCCCTTACCCTAAACCCAACATTACCTTAATCGTAACTCTAACTGTAGTCCTGGCCCGAACCCTAACCCTAACTGTCACCCCAGTAACCCTTACCCTCACCAAAATCACCATTCTATCCTTAAACCTCTCTCTAAAACTAATCCTAACCCTAGTCCTCGTTTTAAACTCACCGCTAACTCAAACCTTAACTGCAATCCTAACCCTAAACCTACCCCTAATCTTAGTCTTAACCTTATGCATAAACCTCTCCAAAATCCTAATCCTAAACCTAATGCTCTCTCTAATTCTAATCCTAACCTAGTCCCAGGCCTAGCCCCATCCTTCTCACTATCCCTAGCCCTAGGTCTAACCTGAAGTTTACCATTAATTCAAACCCTAACCCTAACCCTAAGCATGATCATAATCCTCATCTACCACTAACCCTAACACTAACCGTAGCCCTGGCCCTAGCCCTAAGACCAACACTAACCCTAAATGTAAATCTAACACTAATCCTAAATTTAGCCCTTAACCCTAAACCCTAGCCTTAAACCTAACCCTAACTCTAACTTTGGGCCCAAAGCTAGACCTAATGCTAACCTTATCCCTAATGATAGCCCTAGCCCATTGCTAACCCTACCCACAATGTTAAACATCACCATAACCCCAACCCCAACCCTAGCCTTATCTCTAAACCTAATCCTAAACCTAGCCCTAGGCCTAGCCCTAATTCTAAACCATAACCCAAGTTTTAGACCTAGCCTCATGTCTACAACTAACCATAGCACAACCCCTAAAAAGCCCTATCCCTAACTCTTAGCTCTAACCCTGACTCTAGCCTAGCTCTAGGCCTAGCCTTAGCAATAACCTTTGCCCTAGGCCTATCCTTAGATCTACAACTAACCATAAAGCTATCTCTAACCCTAACCCTATTGCTTACCCTAAAAGTAAGCCCTAATGCTAACCCTATCCCTATCTCAAGAACTAACCCTAACCCTAGCTCCAGTGTTCACCCTAACCGTAATACTAAGCCTCACCTTAACTCTGACACCAACCCTATCTTGCAGATTAGCCCTATCCCAATGCTGTGGCCCTAGCCCTTGAGCTAACTTTAAACATAACCCTAAACCTTAACCTGTCCTTAACACCTGACCTAACCTTAACCCTAACTATAATCCTAACCCTGGATCGAGTCTTTAACCATCACCCAAACCCTACCCGAACCCTAAACAAAACCCTTACCTTAGCCCTAGGAGTTTCCCTAGACCAAACTTTAACTATATCCCTAACCCTAATCCTAACCTTATCCATAACCCTAACTCTAGTGCAGCCCTAACCCCAGAATTAGCTCTAACCCTAACTCTGGTCTTAAACCGTGCAATTCTGGAAGCCTGTGTCAAGGGGACCTTTCAGCCTTGAACCCTGCCACTTTCCCAGGTCAATGTATCGTGCTAATCCTAAACCTAGCCCTAAACCTAACACCAAACCTAAATCAAACCCTAACCTTAACTATGACCTTAGGCCTATCTCTAAAACTCACCCTAAGACTAAACCCTAATCTTAAACCTAACTCTAACCTTAACCTTAACCATTGCTATTCCCCCACCTGTAGCCCTTATCCTAAGCCTACCCCTAATCTCAACTCTACCCTAAATTTAACCCTAAAGCTAAGCCTAACCCTAACCTTATCTGTAACCCTAGCTCTAGGCCTAATCCTAACCCTAAACCTAGTCCTAACCCTAAAGCTCACAATAACCCTAATCCAAGCCCCATTTATAACCCTACCCTAGCCAAAGGCCACGCTCTAACCGTAACCGTGTCCCCAGTACTCGCCCACACCCTAAACCTAAGCATAACCCTAACCCTATCCCTAACCCAACCCTAGCCCTAACCTTAACAGTAAACATAAAATTATTTTAAGCAAAAGGTTAACCCTAACCCTGCTGGCAAGCCCTAACACTAACCTAAACCTAATCTTAAACTTATCATTAACCCCAACTTTAATTGCAATCCTGACACTAACCCTAACTGTAACTCAAACCTAGTCCTAACTGAAAACCAAAGCCTAACCCTTCAGCCTTTCCCGAACACATAGAGGAGCCCTAGCCTTACACTGACCCAAAGCCGAACCCAAACTTAACCCTAACCCTAAGACAAAATCTAACCCTAAAACCTAGAAAGCCTTAAGCTCAACCTTCACCCAAACTCTTACTCTAAAAGTAAGCTGTGACCTAGCCCTATTACCAACCCCAACCCTAGCCCTAACCCTAGCTCTAATACAAACCCTCATCCTCATCTCTGCTCATTCAAGTTCTCATCCTATCCCGTCTGGACTACTGCATCAGCCTTCTCTCTGATCTCCCATCCTCGTGTCTCTCCCCACTTCAATCCATACTTCATGCTACTGCCCGGATTGTCTTTGTCCAGAAACGCTCTGGGCATGTTACTCCCCTCCTCAAAAACCTCCAGTGGCTACCAATCAACCTGCGCATCAGGCAGAAACTCCTCACCCTGGGCTTCAAGGCTCTCCATCACCTCGCCCCCTCCTACCTCACCTCCCTTCTCTCCTTCTACAGCCCACCCCGCACCCTCCGCTCCTCTGCCGCTAATCTCCTCACCGTACTTCGTTCTCGCCTGTCCCGCCATCGACCCCCGGCCCACGTCATCCCCTGGGCCTGGAATGCCCTCCCTCTGCCCATCCGCCAAGCTAGCTCTCTTCCTCCCTTCAAGGCCCTACTGAGAGCTCATCTCCTCCAGGAGGCCTTCCCAGACTGAGCCCCTTCCTTCCTCTCCCCCTCGTCCCCCTCTCCATTCCCCGCATCTTACCTCCTTCCCTTCCCCACAGCACCTGCATATATGGATATATGTTTGTACACATTTATTACTCTATTTATTTATTTATTTATTTATTTTACTTGTACATAGATATGTACAAGTAATAATTCTATTTATTCTATTTTGTTAGTATGTTTGGTTTTGTTCTCTGTCTCCCCCTTTTAGACTGTGAGCCCACTGTTGGGTAGGGACTGTCTCTATATGTTGCCAACTTGTACTTCCCAAGCGCTTAGTACAGTGCTCTGCACACAGTAAGCGCTCAATAAATACGATTGATTGATTGATTGATTGATCCTAACTATAAACATAATCCTAAACCTAACCTTAAATTTAGCCTTAAACTTAGCCCTACCCCTTACCCTTACCTAACCTTAGCCCAAACTCTAACTTTAACTCTTCAAGGAGACTTAGTCTTTACCCTAACCCAAACTGCAAATTTAACTTTCACCCATTCAGGAGCCCTAGCCCTAACCCTAACCCTAACCCAAACCCTAACCTTAACTCCAAAACTAACCCTGAAACTCACCCTGATTCCAAACATAAATATATCCTTAAGCCTAGGCTTTGCCTGATACTAACCCTAACCATAAACCTAAACCAGTCCTAAACACAATCCCAATTCTAACACTGACCCTAAACCTAAACCTAAACCTAACTCTAACACTATCCTGTAACTGAACCTTAATTCTAACAGTAACTCTCACCTTAACCCTAGCCCTAGACCTAGCCTTAAATCTACCACTAACCCAGCGTGGCTTAGTGGAAAGAGCCCGGGCTTGGGAATCAGACGTCATGGGTTCTAATCCTGACTCCAGCACTTGTCAGCTGTGTGACTTTGGTCAAGTCACTTCACTTCTCATCTGGAAAATGTAGATCAAGACTGTGAACCCCAAGTGGGACAACGTGATAAAATAGTATCTATCCCAGTGCTTAGAAAGGTGCTTGGCACATAGTAAGAACTTAACAAATGCCATCACCACCATAACAATAAAAATAACTGTGATATTTGTTAAGTGCTTACTATGTGCCAAGCACTATTCTGAGCACTAGGGGTGATACAAGGCCATTAGGCTGGACATAATAATAATAATAATAATAATAATAATGGCATTTATTAAGCGCTTACTATGTGCGAAGCACTGTTCTAAGCACATAGTCAATGTCTCACATGGGGATCACAGTCCAGATCCCCATATTACGGTAATTGAGGTGCAAAGAAGTTAAGTGGCCTGCCCAGGCCACAGAGAAGACACGTGAAAGAGATATCTCTAACACTAATCCTCCCCCTACACTGAGCCTTAACCCTTACACTAACCTTAACCCTAAGCCTACCCTTTCCCCTAAACCTAGCCCTAGCCATAAGACTAACCTAACCTAACCTAACTTTACATTTAACCTTAACCCTAGTCGTAAACCAAACCTTAACCATAATCCTAGCCTTAGCCATAATCGTAACCCTAACCTTAACCCAAAACCTAACCAAAACCCTGATCCTTACCCTAACCTCAGGTTTAGTCCTAGGCCTAGCTCTAAACCTAACTCTAATTAGCCCTAACGCTAGCCATAAATCTAACAATAAACCTAAACTTAACCATAACCCTCACCTTAAGCCTAACTAGCCCTAACTTGGACACTAGCCCTAGACCTTACCCAACCTTAACATTAACATTCACACATACACTAATTACTAACCCTACTGCTAACCCTAGCCCTAAACCAAATCCCTAGCCCTAGCCCTATCCCAAATACTTGCCCTAACCTTAGCTGTAACCCTAGCCCTAACTCCAACCTTATTCCTATCCCTAGTCCTAAGCTTACTCCTAACTCCGCGGGTTCCAGAAGTGTGGCTGAGGTTGCATGTAGGTGGATTAACATAGTAAACGCTTAACAAATGTTATTATCAACATTATTATTATCATTATTATTAATGAACCTAATTTTATGCCTAGCCATAATCCTTGCCCTTACCCTAAACCCATCCCTAACCTTAAACCTGTCCCTACCTTTAATCCTCACCCTCACACTAAGTATTGGGGGCCGGAGGGAAGCTGCAGAAACCTATCTGGGGGGTCGGGGGGTGGCTTCTTCTAGTGCTGAATATGCTTTTCACACAGCAACTCTCTTAAGGGCAACAAATTGTGCAAAACGAAACACTAGACCTAACCCTAACCCTAACACTGTATCTAGCACTGACCCCAGATATAGGTTTATCTAACCATAACCATAACCCAACCTTACTCTTGCCTTAGCCCTAACCCTGTCTATAACCCTAAACCCATTCCTAAACCTACCTCTAACCCTAAACCTTACCTTGACCTTAAATCCTAATTCTTAACCCTAACTGTAACTCTAAAACTACCTCTAAACCTCACCATAACCCTAACATATAACTCTAACACTAACTCTTACCCTAGCCCAAAGCCTAGCCCCAGCCTTAACACTAGCTCTAAAATTTTTACTTAAAAATATCCCTAGGCCTTGCCCTAATCTTAACCCTAACTCAAGGGCTAATCCTAAAACTAATTCTTACCCTAACAATAAACCTTACTCTAACCCTAACCCTTACCCTCACCTTAGGTTTAGCCTAGCATTAACCCAGAATTAAAAAACCCTAACCATTAACCTCACCCTAACTCCCCAACATGTGTGTGGGGGAGGGGGCGTGAATGCTTCCAGCCCCCAAACTAGGCTAGGGCTAAAAATTGCCCTAATCCTAATATTAACCATAGCCCTAGCCCTAGCCCAAACCCTAATCCTAAAAGAAAACCTAAACCTAACCCTTAATCTACCTCTCCAGGCTCCGGAAGCCCTAGCCCTAAACCCAACCTTAACTCTAGCTCTAACTCTAACCCAACATGCCCAATCCCTAACCCTATCTCTAACCCAAATTTAATCCTAAAACTAATTGTACCCCTAGTGGAAACCCTAACGTTACCTAACCCTAACTGTGTAAACCTAACCCTATCTCTAGCCCGAGTTCTAGCACTGGCTATAATACAAACCTTAACCCTATACTTAACTTCAACTCTAACCCTAACATAAACCTAATAATTACTTTAACCCTAACCGTAACCCTAACCCTACCCCTAGCCTTAACACTATTATCTCTAGTGCTGACACTAATTCTAACAGTAATCATACCCATAACCATAACCCAAACCCTAAACCCTAACACTAACGTTATCCCAAAGCTTAGCCCTAGCCCAAACCCTAAGCCTAACATTCGCCATAACTCTGGGCCTAGTTGTAACGCCAACCCTAATACTAGACCTGGGACTAGCCCACGACCTAACCCTAACCCTAACCCTTAACCCTAAATTTAGCCAACAGCATTATCCTAACCCTAAACCTAAGGATAGTCCTGATTGATGATGATACTAGCCCTAACCCTAACACTAATTTTAAGCCCAACACTATCTCTAGCCCTAGTTCTGCACTAGCCATTACCCAAACCCTAACTCTAACCCTAAATCTACCACTAACCTTAACCTTTCCCATAGCACTAATCATAACCCTAATCCTAACCATAGACCAAAACCTATCCTTAATACCTACCCTAAACTTAACCATAACTCTGATACTAAGCCTAACTTGATACCTAACCAATACCTAAGCCTAATAGTTACCCTAACCCTTACCCTATACCTAATCCTGTCCAGAGCCCAACCCCAAATCTTAGCCCTAACTCTAAACCTAACTCTAACCTCTAACACTGACCCTTCCCTTAGCCCTAGCCCTAGCCCTAACCCTAAACCTAACATTTGCCATAACCCTGGGGATAGCCATAACCCCAACCATAACACTAGCCTTAGGACGAGCTCCACCCCTAACCCTAATGCTAATCATAACTCTAACCCAAATTTAACCCTAAAACTAATGATACCCTTAGTGTTAACCCTAACATTACCTAACTCTAATGGTAAGCCTAACACTATCTATAGCCCTAGTTCTGGCACTAGCCATAACTCTAAGCCTAACCCTAGCCCTACCCCTAACACTATCCTGCATTTTAACCCTAACCCTAGCCCCAATTTTAGTGCTAACCCTAACCATAAATCTAAGATAAATCTTAACCTTACTCTAGGCCTTGCCCTCATCCCAGCCATTACCCTATACATAACACTGACACAGCCATAACCATAAACCTAGCCCCAACCCTAATCTTAGCTATAATCCTAAAGTCCATCATAACCCTAACCAAAAACTAGCACTATCACCAAACCTACAGCTAACCCTTCTCTTAGACCTAGCCCTAACCCTAACCAGGACACTAGCCCTAGGCCTAAAGTAACCCTAACAGTAACTCTATCCGTAACCCTAGTAGTTCTTCCAATCCTAACCCTATACCTAAACCTAACCCTGGCCTTAGAACTAACCCAAACCCTAACTGTCAACCCTAACACTGACCTTACACCTAGCCTTAGTACTAGCCCTAAGCCTAAGCCTAACAATTGCCATAGCCCTGGGCTTAGCCATAACCCCTACCATAACACTAGCCTTAGGCCTACCTCCAGCCCTAATCCTAACCCTAAACCTAACCCTAACACTTAACCCAAATTTAACCCTAAAACTAATGTTACCCTTAGGGATAACCCTAATATTACCTAACCCTAAGTGTTAACCTAACCTATCCATTCATTCATTCAATTGTATTTATTGAGTGCTTACACAGAGCACTGTACTAACTGCTTGGAAAGTACAATTCAGCAACTGATAGAGATAATCCCTACTCAACAACAGGCTTCTTAATCTAACCTTAACTCTAACCCTAACCCTAGACCTAAATCTAACCCTATTGTGCATTCTAACCCTAACCTAGCCCCAACCTTTAAGCATCCCTAACTGTAACTCCAACACAAACCTTAACCCTACCCAAGGCCTAGCCTTCACCCCAGCCATTACCCTAAACATAACACTGACACAGCCCTAACAACTAACGAGCCCTAGCTCTAATCCTAACTCTAATCCTAAAGTCCATCATAATCCTAAACCTAAACCTAATGCTATCCCCAAACCTACACCTAACCCTACCCTTAGGTCTAGCCCTATCCCTAACCATGACACTAGCCCTAGGCCTAAATTAACCCTACCAGTAACCCTAGACCGAACTCTAATAATGACCTTAACCCTAACCATAAAACCCTAGCCTTATCCCCAGCTGTAGCCCTAACCCTAAATCTAACTCTAACCCTAACTGTAAATTTAGCCATAAAATTAGGTCTAACGCTAGCTTTATCCCTAGCTTTAGGGATAACCCTAACCCTAACCCTAAATCTAAGTCTGCCATTAACCCTAACCCTAGCCTGGTCATAACCCTAATCCTAACCATATTCTAAAACCTATCCTTAACGCTTACCCTAAACCTAACCCTCACCCTAAACCTAACCCTCACCCTAAGCCTAACTTGAACTCTAACCAATACCTAACCCTAATAGTTATTCTAACCCAAACCTAACCCTAACCTTAACCCTAGCATTAGGCCTAACCCTAAACACAGCTCTCAACCTTAACACTAACCCTACTCCTAGCCCTAGTCCTAGCCCTAACCCTAAACCTAACATTCATCATACCTCTGGGCCTAGCCATAACCCCTACCATAACACTAGCCTTAGGTTTAGCTCCAGCCCTAATCCTAATGTTAATCCTAACCTCAACCCTTAACCCAGATTTAATCGTTAAACTAATGGTAACCCTAACATGACCTAACCCTAACCCTATCTGTAACACTAGCCATAACACTAATCCTAACCCTAGCCTTAACCCTAAACTTAATCTTAACTCTAACCCTAACCCTAACTCTTGCCCTAAGAACGAACCTTAACGCTACCCTTAGGTCTAGCCCTAACCATAACCATGACACTAGTCCTAGGCCTAAAGTAACCCTAATAGCAACCCTAACCCTAACCCCAATACTAACCCTAACCATAAACCTAGCCCTAACATTAGCTCTAATCCTACTCTTATCCCTAATCCTATTACTAACCCTAATGCTAATCCTAAACCTAATTTTACCACTAACCCAAAACTGAACCCAGCACTAAACATAAACTTAACCCTATCCAGGGACAATCCCTGACCCTAACCCTAGTCCTAACCCTTACTCTATCACTTACCCTAATAATAGCCATACCCCTAACACTAACCCTAACCTAGAACTAGACTTAACCCTAATCCTATCTCTAACACCAATCCTGATGATTGTCCAAGGCATAGCCCTACTCCTAACCCAAGCCCTAGGCATAGCCTTAAGCCTACCACTAACCGTAACCCTAACCCTAACCATTACTAAAACCTGACCCTAACCCTAGCCCTAGCCCCAGGCCTTACCCTAACCCTTATGCGAACCCTAACCCTAACTTTAACCTTAAGCCTAACTGTAAACTTAACTCTAACCATAATCTCAGGCCTAGCCCTAAGCATACCACTAACCCTAACTCTTACATTTTCCCTCACCTTTACAGAAGCCCTAAATATAACCCTAACCCTAAACCTAATATTCACCTTAAGCCAACCCTAGCCCTGGTCCTCTCCAGAACCCTAACCTTATATCTAACCCAACCCCTACGCAAACCCTAACCCTAGCCAATTCCCCACCTCTAACCCTATCCTTAATGTTAACCCTAACCCTTGCTGTAGCAAAAATGCTAAACCTAACACTAACATTAGCCCTAACCTCAGCCCTAACCGTTGTACTACTCTTATCCCTAATACTAACCCTAACCCTAATCCTAGCTTTAGGAATAACATTAGCCCTAATCCTAACACTAACCCGAGTCCTAAGTTTAACCCTAAAGTGAATCTGAGCCCTAACCCTTGCCCTAACCCCTAAACTGTCCCTAACCCTAACCTTAATCTAAACCCTAACTTTAACAGTAACCCTAGCCCTAGCCATGCATCAAGTCCTAGTCCTAACACTGAACTTAACCCTAACCCTAATCTTCACCGTTATCCTCACCCTAAACCTTAACCTAGCCCTAACCCTAATGCTCAACTGCATCCTATCTCTAACCTTATCTTCCTTCATCCTCGCCTAGCGAGGATGTACCCGGCCATTAAGGAAGAGTTGAGAACAGCATCTTCCCCTGACATGGCAGTGGCCAGGCCCGCCGACCAAGA
The DNA here is from genome assembly GCF_015852505.1 of Tachyglossus aculeatus. Classification (NCBI taxonomy): domain Eukaryota; kingdom Metazoa; phylum Chordata; class Mammalia; order Monotremata; family Tachyglossidae; genus Tachyglossus; species Tachyglossus aculeatus. The sequence goes on along the minus strand of NC_052089.1, from coordinate 5,180,770 downwards.
GGGAAGGCAACAGAGGGTTACCCACTTCAGCAGAGGGAAGCTCTCTGACCCCTAAGAGAAGTATCAGAAATCTCTCCATTGGAGAGTTGGGTAGAGTGGCTCCGTAGACTTTGGTGAATGGGTGCTACGGGGACTATATTTCTGCCGAGGACGTTGAAGCTTTTCTCGGGGGGTATGAAACCACCAGGGGTGGGTCCCGCATTCTCACTGTGGGAGGCAGCCCCGGGTCTGTTGTGGGGAATTCATTCCCGAGAGGTGGGCCACATCAGAAGATTTCAAGAGACTGCTAGGAAGGCTAACAATAGATAGTGTTCTGAACGACCATCTGGGTGGGACAGATTCGATGGCTCAGAGGGTACCGGATGGGGCCTTGTTAAAGCTCACCCAGCAAGCAGCCCCAGGTGGGCCCTTCAGGGGGGGCCACCTGGGCTTGTTCCCCACGTTCGGAGATGTCACATCATGTGCTGCTGAGGATTGGGTGATCCATAAACCCATTGTGGACCAGAGACCTCGGGAGGGAGATGTTCTCACATATTTGGTTCAGTCACCAAAACTGAACGAAACATGGCACTCCTGGAAGTACCACCGTCGTCCCAACGGTTCACTCGGCCCACTTAATGGAGACCAATCTCGGGACTCCGCCTCCAACCTGAGGGGGGCGGGAGGTAAGAGGGAGAGTGGTGCCGGCCGAGGTCTTTCCTTCCGTAGAGCCCACAGATGGGCCTCAAGATCTACTTCCTCTCAGACGGATCCTTGGCCCGAGGAGGTCGTGACACCCCCCCCCCCCCCGATCTCCCCTCTTCACATTGGACGGAGGGAGCTGAGATCTCCCCTCCCGTAAGGCTCTTGGCCGACCCAGAAGGTCGACGTGCTCCCAGACAACCTCTCCGCCCAGAACTCCGGGTTCCCCCTGCCCACCAGCCCGAGGACGCCGATACCGCCCCCCCCCCACTCCTCCCACAGTGCCCGTGGTCGGGCCAGAAGATCGTCTACCTCCCGGACGGAGGCCCGGCCCGTTGAAAGTGGTAGATCTCCTCCCGAGGGCCGATGCCATTGCTGACCATCCAGCATCTCCGGGCTGGGGACCCCACCCGAAAACAATAGACGCTCCCCGCGAAACGACCTCAGCCTGACCCGGTTGCCAACTACGACTGTGGGACATTCTGTTTCCCAGATGTTCCCGCCGAGAAGCGGCCATTTTCTTCCTCCTTTCTTTTTCCCTTCATTCAGATAGGGTGTGGCTGACTAACCCTCCTGGTGACAAAGACCTTGGTTTTCACACTATTTTCAGGAGCTACCTGCATTCTCATCTACTCTGCCCAAACCAGTCTATTTAGCCCTTTTCTCAGGCGTTTTCACTTCCATGTCCCCTACAACAAACAAAAATTCAGTCATCCTCAGGACTGCTCTGAATACTGGACTCCTACCCTCACCGCCCCAGAGACAGTTAAACTGGAGCCCCCGGGCTCCCCTACTTATTGGCCTCTTCGCACTGAATTGCCCAAGGACAGTTCAACCATCAACTCTGGGTATCACCCGATTATATTGTTATTGCTATCGCATATTAAGTACTAACTGATCTAATTGCTGTCGTTTACCTCACCGACCTCACCATGACACTTCAATACCCCCACCCTCACACCGTTCCTGTCTACCCATCCCAGTCCTCACCTCTCCAACACCCACTGCCACCCAACTCCTCCCCTCCTCCTGCGCCACCCCCACCACTCCTCCCCGCCCGTTCCCTGGAATCCCTATCTGCCAGCTCCTCCCCTCTGCCCCCTCTCCGTGCGTGGGCCCCTGGCAACCGGCTTCCATCCAACCCCTTTCTGTCCCTTCTCTCCCTTCGTCCCGCTCCCGCCCCTTCCCTGTCCTCCTGTCCCAGTGCCACCCCTCGTCCCTCTCCCCCAGCGCAGGCCCCCGCCAACTCATTCAATCAATCAATCAATCAATCGTATTTATTGAGCGCTTACTGTGTGCAGAGCACTGTACTAAGCGCTTGGGAAGTACAAATTGGCAACACATAGAGACAGTCCCTACCCAACAGTGGGCTCACAGTCTAAAAGGGGGAGACAGAGAACAGAACCAAACATACCAACAAAATAAAATAAATAGGATAGAAATGTACAAGTAAAATAAATAAATAAATAAATAAATAGAGTAATAAATATGTACAACCATATATACATCCATTCCATTGACTCCTACACCATCCTAATCCTCGTCGAACTCTCAGCTGCCTTAGGCACTGTGGATCAACCCGTTCTCCTCCCTACGTTATCCAACCTTGGCTTCACTGACTCCGTCCTCTCCTGGTACTCCTCTTTTCTCTCTGGCCATTAAAGTCTCAGTTTCCTTCGTGGGCTCCTCCTCCCCCTCCAATCCCCAAACTGTAGGGGTCCCTCGGGGTTCAATTCTTGGTCCCCTTCTATTCTCCATCTACACTCACTCCCATGGAGAACTCATTCACTCCCACAGCTTCAACCCCCGCACTACTATGCCTATGACACCCAAATCGACATCTCCTCCTCTGTTCTCTCACCCTCCCTCCAGGCTCGGATCTTCTCCTGCCTCCAGCACATCTCTACTTGGATGTCCTCCTGCCACCACAAACTCAACATGTTCAAGACAGAGCTCCTTATCTTCCCTCCCAAATTCTGTCCTCTCCCGAGCATTCCCGTCACTGTAGACGGCACAAACATCCTTCCCGTCTCACAAGCCCTTAACCTTGGTGTCAGCCTTGACTGTGCTCTCTCATTCCACCCACATATCCAATCCCTCAACAAATCCTGTCCCTCTCACCTTCACAACATCGGTAAGATCCCCCTTTCTTCACTGCCCCAACCCCTAGCACGTTAGTACACTCACTCATCCTAACCCACCTGAATTACTGCATCAGCCTCTGTCCTGACACCCCAAACTCCTGCCTCTCCCGACTCCAGTCCATATTTCCCTCTGATGCCCGTATTGTCTTTCTACAGAAACGTTCATTCATTCATTCATTCATTCATTCATTCATTCATTCAATCGCATTTATTCAGTGCTTACTGTGTGCAGAGCACTGTATCAAGCGCTTGGAAAGTATACTTCGGCAACAGATAGAGACAATCCTTACCCAACAACGGGCTCACAGTCTAGAAGGGGAGAGCTAGGCAACAAAACAAAAACAAATAGACAGGCATCAATAGCATCAAAATAAATGACTAGAATTATTGATATATACATATCATTAATAAAATAAATAGAATAATTAATATGTGCATATATGCAAAAGAGCTCTGGGGTGGGGAGGGGGATAGAGCGGAGGGAGGGAGTAGGGACGATGGGGAGGGGAGAAGGATCAGAGGAAGAAAGGGGAGCTCAGTCTGGGAAGGCCTCCTGGAAGAGGTGAGCTCTCAGAAGGGCTTTGAAGGGGGGAATTGAGCTAGTTTTATGTATGTGAGGAGGGAGGGCATTCCAGGCCGGAGGTAGGGTGTGGGCCAGGGGTCAACGGCGAGACAGGCAAAAACGAGACACAATGAGGAGGTTAGCGGCAGAGAAGTGGAGTGAACCGCCTGGGCTGTAGAAGGAGTGAAGGGAGGTGAGGTAGGAGGGGGCAAAGTGATGGAGAGCTTTGAAGCAAATAGGAGTGTTTGCTTCATTACGAAGGTTGATAGGCAACCACTGCCACTGGAGATTTTTTTTTTTTGGGGGGGGGGGGTGACATGCTCAGAGCGTTTTGGTAGAAAGATAGTCTGGGCATCAGAGTGAAATATAGACAAAAGTGGGGAGAGACAGGAGATGGGAGATCACAAAGGATTCTGATGCAGTAATCCAGTCAGGATTATGATGAGTGATTATACTAACAAGGTAGCAGTTTGGGTGGAGAGGAAAGGGCATGTCACTCCCCTGCCCTCCTCAAAAATCTCCCGTCGTTGCCTATACACCTGAGTATAGAACAAAAACTCCTCACTGTTGGCTTGAAAACTCTCCATCACCTTGGCCCCTCTTACCTCACCTCCCTTCTCTCCTTCAACACCCCAAGCCCGCACACTCCGCTCCTCTGTTGCTACGTTTCTCACAGTCCCTCGATCTCTCCTGCCTCGCCGCTGACCCCTGGCCCATTGCATACCTCGGGCCTGGAATGCCCTCCCTCCTCAAATCCCCGAGAATCTCAGTCTTCCCCTTTCAAAGCCCTACTGAAGTTCCACCTCCTCCAAGAGGCCTTCCCAGACTAAGCCCCACTTTTTGTTAGCTCCCACTCCATTACGCGTCACCACGACTCGCTCTCTTTGCTCTTTTCCCCTTCCCTGCCCCACAGAACCATATGTGTGTGTATGTACCTATAATTCTGTTTATTTATATTGATGCCCGTTTACTTGTAAAGATTTCTGTCTCTTCCTTTCTGCCCCCCGCCTTAAGACTGTGAGCCCCTTGTGGGCAAGGATTGTCCCTTTATTGCTGTATCGTACTTTCCAAGTGCTTAGTACAGGGCTCTGCACACAGTACGCACTCAATAAATACGATTGAATGAATGACTGAAAGCACAGGGAGTAATGAGGGGAAGGCCAAGGGGAGGTATGTCAGTAAATGAAAGGTTGTGATAAAGTCGCACCTGTGTAAGCGGCCTGTGCTCAGTATGTGGATTGTTCAGTGCCTGGGCCGGTGGTCATGGCCTAAGCCCTCCTGGGAGGGAGTAGGATTAAAGGTGCCTGACCTGGAACGAGCTGTGGTCTCTAGCTAGCTGTATCCCTAAAGCTAACCCTAACCTTGGCATAGCATGAACCCCAAGTCTACACTCAAGCTTAACCTTAACCCTACCTGAACTGTAACTAACCTCACACTAACTTCACCCCCAGCCTTAACCTAAATCTAAACCCTTCTCGATTGGGAGCCCGTTGTTGAGTAGCGATTTTCGCTATTATGGTCCTGCCCCTCCTCACCCATCTGGTCCTGACCATCCTCCACTGCCTGGTCCTGGCCCTCCTACCCCATCTGGCTCCTCCACCTGGCACTGGTCCTCATCCTCTGCTTGGTCTTGGTTCTCGCCTTCAACCCAGTCTTAACCGTCTTCTTCCTCATGATCCAGTTCCTCCTCTGCCTGGTCCTGGCCCTCCTCCACTGCTAGATCCTGCGCCTCCTCCTTCTCCTGGTCTTGGCCCTCCTTTTCGTTCTTTTCCTGGCCCTCCAACTCTTCCTGGTACTGGTAATCCTCCTCCACCTAACACTGACCCTCCTTCTCCTCCTAGTTCTGACCTTCGTCTTCGGCCAGATAGTGGATCTCCTGGGACCTCCACCTGGTACTTGCCTTCCTCGTCCATCTAGGTCGCCTCCTCCTCCTCATAGTCTTGGCCCTCCACCTCCCTCGATCCAGGTAGGACATGGGCAACAAGTCAGCGGCAAGGTAAACGAAAGTGAGGTAGAGTGATTAGGTTGGCAGTAGAGGAGCCACGTGTGTAGGCTGGGATGTAATAAGATTCTTTCATTCATTCATTCAATCGCATTTATTGAGCACTGACTGTGTGCATAGCAGTGTACTAAGCGCTTGGGAAGTACAAGTTGGCAACATATAGAGAGGATCCCTATCCAAAAGTGGGTTCACACTCTAGAAGGGGGAAACAGAGAACAAAACAGAACATATTAACAAAATAAAATAAATAGAATAAATATGTACAAATAAAATAAATAAATAGAGTAATAAATATGTACAAACGTATATACATATATACAGGTGCTATGGGGAGGGGAAGGAGGTAAGGCGGGGGGATGGGGAGGGGGAGGAGGGGGAGAGGAAAGAGGGTGCTCAGTCTAGGAAGGCCTCCTGGAGGAGGTGAGCTCTCAGTAGGGCCTTAAAGGGAAGAAGAGAGCTTGGTGGATGTGCAGAGAGAGGGCATTCTAAGCCAGAGTGATGACGTGGGCCGGGGGTCGACGGTGGGGCAGGCTAGAACGAGGCATGGTGAGGTGATTAGCGGCAGAGGAGCAGAGGGTGCGGGCTGGGCTGTAGTAGGAGAGAAGGGAGGTGAGGTAGGCGGGGCATTAACTCTACCTTTATCTCTAACGCTAGCCACTGCCCTACCCCTAGCACTAACGCTAACAATAAGGCTAATCATATACCTAAACCTGACTGTAAACCTAACTTTAACCCTAACCTTGACCCAAAACCTAGGCCCAGACCTACAATTAAACCCAACCCTCTCAATAACCCTAAACTCAGTTCCATCCATACCCCTAATCCTAGCTCAGCCCTAACCCCAACCTTAACGTTCAATCTACCATTATCTCCAATGCTAGCTACTGACTTAGCCCTGGCCCTAATGCTAACAATAAGGCTGACCATATACTTAACGCTCACCCTAACCCTAGTTCTAACCCTAACCTTGACCGTAACCCTAGGGCCAAACCTATACCTAAGGCTAACCCTCTCCCTAACCCTAGCCCCAATCCAATTGCTAACCTTAAACATAATACTAAGCCCCACCAAAAGCCAAACCTCAACCTAACACTAGCTATACACTTTAGCCCTACCCCAACTGCTAATCCTAAAAATAACACTAAACATTACCAAAAGCCAAAATCCAACCTTAACCCTATCTCTACACCAAATCCTAAAAGAAGATCCAGGCCTAGTCTTAACCTTAATTCGAACCCTTACCATAGTCCTAACCATAACCGTAACCTAGCTCTAATCCTAACCCTAACCCTGACCCAAAACCTAACCCGAGGACCAACCAAAACCTAACACTAACCCTATCCTTGCCCTAGCCCAAGTCTAACGGCTAATCCTAACCAGAATACTAAACCTTAAAATAAGCCAAACCCCAACCCTAGCCCTATCTCTTTACCTAATCCTAAAACAAGCCCCGGGCAGAGCTCTAACCCTAATCCCAACCGTTACCTGAGCCACAGGACTAATGCTAACCCTAATCCTGACCCTAACCCCAGCCTTGGCCCTAACCATACCCTTAATCATAGATCTAACACTAACACTAGGCCTTAGACCTAACACTAACCCCAACACTAATCCTAGATCCAATCCTATCTATAAACCTAACACTAAGGCAGCCCTAACCCAAACCTTAATGTTAACTCTACCCCTATCTCTAACGCTAGCCATTGCCCTGGCCCTAGCCCTAATGTTAACAATAATTCCAACCTTATACCTAGGCTTAACCATAACTCTAGCTCTAACCCTCAACCTAACTCTAACCCTAGGCCCAAACCTAGATCCATTGTTAAACCTCTCCCTAACCCTAGCCTTAGTCCGATTTTTAACCCTAACCATAACGCTAAACTATATCAGAAGCTAAACCTCAACCCTAACCCAATCTCTATGCTTTTTCCTAAAGCTAGACCTAGGACTAGCCTTAACCTTAAACATTACCCAGGCGTTTGGCCTAGCCTTCAGTATACTACTAATCATAAGATTAACCTTAAAACTACCCTTAGCCCAAACCCAAACCCCACCCCAACCCAAACCTTAACCCTAGATGCATACCTAGTCCTAGACCTAGCCCTAAACCTAGAAATCACACTAACCAGAACGCTAAACTGCACCTTAAGCCAAACCTCAACCCTAACCCTATCTCTAACCCTAGTCCTAAAGCTAGACCTAGGACTAGCACTGATCCTATTACCCTACCCTAAGGGCTAGCCTTCAGTCTAATACCAATCACAACACTGACCTTAAAATTATCTAGCCTAAACCTGAATCCCAACCCTAACCCAAACCTTAACGCTAGACCCAAACCTAGACCTAGACCTAGCCCTAAACCTAGACATCACCCTAGACTCAAGCCTAACAGTACCCCTATATATAACATTAACTCTAACCATAAACTTAACAATAAAACTAGCACTACGGCTCATCCTAGCCCTAACACAAACCTTTACCATAACCCTAAACCCAGTGCTATCCATAACCCTAACCATAGCTCAGACCTAACCTGCCTTAACACTAACTCTACTCCTATCTCTTCTAGACTGTGAGCCCACTGTTGGGTAGGGACCGTCTCTATATGTCTCCAACTTGCACTTCCCAAGCGCTTAGTACAGTGCTCTGCACACAGTAAGCGCTCAATAAATACAATTGAATGAATGAATCTCTTACACTAACCTTTGCCCTGGCCTTAGTCCTTAGGCTAACAGTAATCCTAACCGTATACCTAACCCTAACCCTTTCTCTAACCCTAACCTTGAACCTGACACTAGGCCCAAACCTTGAACAATCACAATCTCCCGCACCTTACCCCCAGCCCAATATGTAACCCTAACCGAAACACTAAACCTCGGCATAAGCCTAACTTCAATCCTAGCCCTATTTCAATAGCTTATTCTAAAGCTAGCCGTAGGTTTAGCCCTAACCCTAACCATTACCACAGCCTTGGGCCTAGCCTTAAGTCTAATATTAATCATAACGCTAACCTTCAAACAATCCTTAGCCCTGACCCTAACCCAAAATGTATTCCTAAACCTAGACCTAAGGCTAACCCTATTCCTACCCCTTGCTCTAGTCCAACTGCTGATCCTAACCATAATACTAAGCCTTACCATCAGCACGACCCTAAACACCAGTGCTAAACCTATCTCTACACCTAATGCTAAAAAAACCCTAGGCCTAGGCCTAACCCTAACCATCACTCTAGCCCCAGGCCTATCCCCATTCCTAAGCATATCCCTCACCCTAACCCGGATCCTAGTCCTGGACCTAGCCATACACTTAACCATAAAACTAACACTAGCACTAACACTACCGCTAGCTCTAGCCCCAACACTAACCCCAACCCTAATCCTAAATCTAATCCTATCCATAACCCTGACCCTAACTCAGCCCTGACACCTTCCTCAAAGCTAACTCTACCCCTAACTCTAGTGCTAGCAATTGCTCTGGACCTTGCCCTAATGCTAACACCAAGCCTAACCTTATGCTAAGCTCTACCCGTAAGTCCAACCCTAACCCTAGATTTAATTCTAACTCTATGCCCAAACCTTGACCCATTAACTCTAACCCTAGCCCTAGACAAATTGCTAACCCTTACTGTAACTGCATCATAAGCCAAACCTCAACCCTAACCCGAAGTCTACACCTTTTCCTAAAGCTAGCGCTGGGCCTAGCCGTAACCCTAACCATTACACTCACCTGAGGCCTCACATTAAATCTACTACTAATCAAAACACTGACCTTAACACCATTCCTAGCCCTAACTCAAGCCCTAGCCCTAGCTCTAAATCTAACCCTAATCCTGGCCCTAGCCCTAGCCGTGACCTTAACCATAAAACTGTCACTAACCCTAGTAATTCTGCTAGCCCTAACCCTAACACTAACCGCAACCCTAACCCCAATCCTACCCATAACCCTGAACCTTGCTAATCCCTAACCCCATCCTAAACACTAAGTCTACCCCTTTCTCTAACGCTAGCCATTACCCTGGTCCTAATACTGACATTATCCTTAAGCCTAGCCCTAGCACTAGCCGTGAATTTAACCATAACTCTAACACTAGCCCTAACACTACTGCTCTCTCTAAACCCTAACACTCACCCCAGCCCAAATCCTAACCCCAATCCTATCCATAACCCTAATCCTAGCTCAACTCTAACCCCAACCTTAACATTAACTCTACCCTTATCTGTAACGCCAGCCACCGCCCTAGCCCTAGCCCTAACGCTAACAATAGGGCGAACTGTATACCTAAACCTAATTGTAAACCTAGTTATATCTCTTACTTTGACCCTAAACCTAGGCCCAAACCTAGACTTAAACCTATTCCTTTCACTAGCCCCCCTCATCACTAATCCTTTCACTAACCTCAGTCCTATCCATAACCTTAACCCTAACTCAGTCCTAACCCCAACCTTAACATTAACTCTACCCTTATCTCTAACGCTAGCCATTGCCCTGGCCTTAATTCGAATGCTAACAATAGGACTCACTGTATACATAACCCTAACCCTAACCCTAGCTCTAACCCTAATCTTAACCCAACCCTAGACCCAAACCTAGAGCTAAAGCTAACCCTCTCCCTAACCCTGGCCCCAGCCTCACCATAAACCAAACTTCAACCTTAACCCTATCATTACACCTTATCCTAAAGCCAGCCCTATACCTAGCTCGAATCCGAACCATTACCCAAGCCTTAGCTTCAGTCTACTACTACTCATAACTCTAACCTTAACACCTTTCCTAGTCCTAACCTTAACACTAACTCTAGCTCTAATCCTAACCCTAACCCTACCAAAAACCTATCCTAGGCCCAACCTAGGTCTAACGCTAACCATTCCCCAAACCCTTTCCCTAGTCCAACTGTGAATCCTAACCATAAGACTAAGCCTTATCAGAAGCCAAGACCCAACCCTAAACCTATCTCTACACCTAAAGCCCTAGCCCTAGCCCTAACCCTAAACATAATGCTAACCCCAGGCCTAACTTTAACACTATCCCTAACTCTTACCGTAACCCTAGCTCCTGACCTAACCCTAACACTATCCCTAACCCTAACCCTAACCCTAACTCTTACCATTACCCTAGCTCCAGGCTTAACTTTAACATTATCTCTAACCCTAACCCTAACCCTAACCCTGACCCTAGCCCTATCCCTAACCATAAGCATAACCATAAAACTAACACTAGCTCTAACACTATTGCTAGCCTTACCCCTAACACTAGCCCTAGCCGTAACCCTAACCCCCGTCTTATCCATAACCCTAATCCTAGCTCATTCCTAATCCCAACCTTAACACTAACTCTACCCTTAACTCTAATGCTAGCCATTGCCCTGGCCCCAGCCCGAATGCTAACATTAAACCCAACCATATACCTAATCCTAACCTTATCCCTAACCATTACCCTAGCCTTAGTCGTCGCCTTCAGTCTACTACCATCATAAAGCTAACCTTAAAACTATTCCTAGCCCAAACCGGAACCCTAACCTTAACCCTAACCCTAGGCCCAAACCCAGACCTATCGCTAAAACTCTACTTAAACCTAGCCCTAATCCCATTGCCAACCCTAACCATAACACTAAAACTCACCATAAGCCAAACCTCAATCCTAACCTTATCTCTACAAGTTATCATAAAGCTAGCCCTAGGCCTAGCCCAAAACTAAGCATTACCCTAACCTAAGGCCTCGCTTTAAGTCTACTTCCTAATCAAAACACTACCCTTAAAACTATCCCCAGCCTTTACCCTAACTCTAATACTACCCCTAACCCTCAACCAAACTCTATTCCTAGGCCAAAACCTAGCTCTAATGCTAACAATAAAGCAAACTCTATACCTAATACTAACCCTAATCCTAAACTTGACCCTAACCCTAGACCCAAACCTAGATCTAATGCTAACCCTACCCCTACCCCTAGCCCAACTACTAATCTTAACTAAAAATGAATAAATAAATTAAATAATGGAATTGTTAAGTGCTTAACTACGTGCGAAACACTGTTCGAAGTGCTAGTGAGGGATGCAAGGTAATCAGGTTGTCCCACGTGGGGCTCACAGTCTTAAGCCCCATTGTACACCTGAGGAAACTGAGGCATAGAGAAGTGAAGTGACTTGCCCAAAGTCACATAGCTGACAAATGGCAGAGCCGGGATTAGAACACATGATCTCCAACCCCCAAGCCCGTGCTCGGGGTCTTTCCACTGAGCCATGTTGCTTCTAAACCTTACCGTCAGCCAAACACCAACCCTAATCCTATCTCTACACCTAATGCTAAAAAAAGCCCTAAGCCCTAGCCCTAAACTTAACATTTACCCTTGCCCCAGGCCTAACCCCAACCCCAGCACTAGCCATAAACTTAACCATAAAACTAACACTAGCTCAAACACTACTGCTTAGCCCTAACGCCAGCCTTAACTTCAACTCCAATCCTATCCATAACCCAATCCTAGCTCAGCCCTAACCCCAAACTTAACATTAACATCATCCTTATCTCTAACACTTGCCATTGCCCTGGGCCTAGCCCTAAGGTTATCATTAATTCTAAGCATATATCTAACCGTAACATTAACCCGACCTCTAACCCAAATCATAACTCTAAACCTAAACCCAAGCCTAGACCTAATGCTAACCGTTTGCCTAAACTTAGCCCGAGCCCAACTGCTAACTCTAACCATAACACTAAATCTCACCATAAACCATAAACCATCATAAACCATAAACCTAAACCTCACCTCAACCCTAACCCTATCTCTGCACCTTATCTTAAAGGAAGCCACAGTCCTAGCTCTAACTATTATCCGAGTTTAAGGCCTAGCCTAAAGTCTAGTACTACTTAAACCACTAAATTTAAATCTATCCCAAGACCTAACCCTAACCCTTACCCTAGCCCTAATCCTACCACTAACCTTAAACCAAACCCTAACCCTAGGCCAAAACATAGCCCTAACACTAACACTAACCTTGCCCCTAGACTAACCAACTGCTAATCCTAACCATAACACTAACCCTTAACATAAACCAAACTCAAACCCTAACTCTATCTCAACACCGAATCCTAAATCAAGCCCTCGGCGTAGCCCTAACCCTAACCATTACTCTAACCCCAGGTGTAACCCTAACCCTAACACTTGCCCTAGCCTTAGCCATAACCTTAACCATAAAACTAACATCAGCCCTAACATTCCTGCTAGCCCTAGCCCTCACACTAACCCCAACACTAATCCAAATCCTATCCGTAACCCTAACCCTAGCTCAGCCCTAACACCAAACTTAATGCTAACTCTACCCCAATGGTTCTAACTTGAGCCAGTGCCCTGGCCCTAGCCCTAACACTAAAAATAAGCCTAAGCATAAACCTAACCCTAACCATTACCCCGGCTGTAACCCCCTAGACCCACTGCTAACCCTCTCCTTAACCCTTGCCCTAATCCAATTGCTGACCCTAACCAGAACACTAAACTGCATCATAAGCCAAACATCAACCCTAACCCTATCTCTACACATTTTCCTAAAGCTACCCCTAGCCCTAGCCCTAACCCTAACCATTACCCTAGCCTTAGGCCTAGCTTTAAGTCTACTACTAATCATAACCCTAACCTTAAAACTATCCCTGGCCGTAACTGTAATCCGAAGCCCAAACTAAACCCTTACCCTGGGCCCAAACTTAGACCTAATGTTAACCCTATCCCTAACCCTAGCTCTAGTCCAACTGTGAATCCTAACCATAGCACTAACCCTTACCATAAGCCAAAACCCAACCCTAACCCCAATTATACGAGTTATCCCAAAACAAGCCCTAGGCCTAACCCTAACCGTAGCCCTAACCCTAACCCAAATCCCAGTTTTAACCCTATCCCTGTTCCTACCCCTTTTCCTAGCTCTAACCATACCCTTAACCATAAAACTAACACTAACCCTAATACTACTGCTAGCCCTAGCTGATGTTTCTGGTGTATGGTAATTCTCAATAATAACAATAATGACATTACTATAATAATTGTAGTCTCTTTTCAGCACTTACTGTGTGCCCAGCACTGTGCCAAGGTTTGGGGTCGATACCAGATGACAAGTCTGGACCCAGTCCCTGGCCCACACGGGGCTCACAGTCCAAATAGGAGGGAGAACAGGGATTGAATCCCCATTTGACAGATGAGGAAACTGAGGCCCAGGGCTCAGACTGGACAGGGGACGTGTCTTATATTGTATTATATTGTATCGTCCCAAGTGCTTAGTTCAGCTCTTGGCACACAGTAAGTGCTCAATAAATATGATTGACCGGACTGCCCAAGGACACCGACTCTACTCCATCTCTAGCACTAGCCATTGCCCCCTAGAATTGAACCTTGAGGGACCCCTTCTACAGTTAGGGGAGGGGAGGAGGAGGAGGAGGAGGCCGCGAAAGAATAAGCGAAAGAATAAGAATGAGAATAAGCGGCCAGAGAGATAAGAGGAGAACCAGGCGAAGACAGAATCAGTGAAGCTAAGGTTGGATAACATATCGAGGAGAAGGGGATGGTCCACAGGGTCATAGGGATGAATATAAAGGGCAAGTAAGGGCAACGTAGAAGAACATGGGAGAAGAGGAAGGAGGGCTTAGTCAGGGAAGGCCTTTTGGAGGAGATGCGCCTTCAGTAAGACTTTGAATGTGGAGTGGAGAGTAATTGCCTGTTGGAGTTGAGGAGGGAGGACATTCCAGGCCATAGGTGATCGGTTGGTGGCGAGAGAGACAGGCAGAGATAGGGGTACAGTGAGAAGGATAGGATCGGAGGAGGGAAGTGTGCATGTGGAGTTTGTTGTCCACGACCCTAACCCTAATCTTAACCCTAACCCTAGTACCAAGGAGTCGGACCCACCGCTCCTTATTAGGACCGAAGCCACAGCCTGAGCCCGGATTGGCTCTTGGGACCCGGAAAACCCCAGGCGACGACCCGACAAACCTCCACTTCCCCGTCCACAGAGCATCAATCACCTATTGATACGTCCTACAAAGAAATCTATAAGAACGTGTTCCTCCAGCGAACCCTGACTCCTCCCCTGAACCTCACAAAATCTTTATAAACCCCATGAGGGAAATAAGCGGGTCTTTTCTCCTAGGAGCTCTGACCCTTTACAAAGCTAACACTGACTACCTCAAGACTCATTCTTTCGCACCGGCAGAGCGAGCTGGACAAATTTGTGTCCAACAATTTGGCGACCACGAGGGGGCCCGCCAGCAAGTCCAGCGAACCACGGGTTGAGTAGTAGGTTTTTCCCCGCTGACATGGGTGAGTTCACCCTTGGGAAAGCCTCTTTCGTCCCCATCGGTTCGGTGGACTGTAAGGCAAGTTTGGAGTATTGGGTTCCACGGTCGCTATCCCCGGTTCAGTGGAGGGACCGGGGCGACCCATGGATAGGGTTGGCTACTCGGGGGACCCGTGAATAGGGTCGGAAAATTGGGACCCGTGGATAGGGTCAGGAAGTTAAGACCCGTGAACAGGGCCACTCGTTCTGGGTAAGAGTCTCTCTCTCTCTCTCTCTCTCTCTCTCTCTCTCTCTCTCTCTCTCTCTTTCTCTCTCTCTCTCTCTCTCGCTCTCTCTCTCTCTCCCCCCCCTCTCTCTCCCTCTCTCTCTCTCTCTTTCTCTCTCTCTCTTTCTCTCTCTCTCCTAGGTTAAACTAAGACCAACTGCGCACAATGTTGGCCCGGAATCTTTGTCTGTCTACACCGCACCTCCCCGTCTTTGTGTAATTACCGGCCCCCCCGAAGTAAGTGATGTTGGGCTGGTTTGTGTACATAGGTGTGCTTGCATGGATTCTAGAACTGGTCGGCTGTGCTGTGAAGTCTGCATGTGCATGTGTATGTGGACAAATGCATGAGGTGAACTGACCCCCAGGAGAAAGTATGGTGCCCGGTCAAGACGCCCAGAACTCTCCGCTACTCTCTGGCCGCTGGAGGTGTCTCTATCGTAAGTGGGCCAGAACACCAACCGTAGCTCCTTTTGGGGAAAGGTGACTCAAAGTCCCAGAAAGACACGACCCATGTTCTCAGCTCTGGCTTGCCCGAAGGAGAATTGTTGGGCGGCCCCTGCCGGGACTCGGGTGAAAGTGAATGAAAACAGACCAATCAAAGGTTTCCCAGATTTGTGAGCCCCGGGACATAGGACCCGGTGGACAGCCAATAAGGAATGGTAAAAGTTCCAAATCCTAAGAGAACACTAATGAACTACACCTATTGCCCACCACCTTTTCTGAATTCTCCTTGTTGTTGCCTCTCCACCCATGCCTTTTGCCTCGCGAAATCCTGACGCCTGCCTGCAGCCTCTGCTCCTTCCAGCTATTTTTGTGTTTGTGCTCCTTGTACTCGTTGTTTGCTTTGAGTACTGACGGCTATTATGGGGGGGGGAGCGGTGGCGGGCAATCCAGCCTTCCACCAGAGAGCCCACTGAGCATTGTGGTATGGAAGTGGGCTGAGGGCGCCTTACCCAACGTTCGGACCGGTATGACTAAGCATCATCTGGTGTTCGTAAATCAAGACTAGCAGAAATACCAGAGTTCTGGGGGCGAGTATTTCTGGCCCCAGTGGGGGACTTATGACTGGGGAAATCTCCATGATCTACGAAAGGTCTTGACGGATCAACACCGGCAGATGGATTACTGGTCTGTGTGGACGGGCTTATCAGAACCACCCAATAAACTGAATACCTCACCTTGCGCTCCACCTTGCGCTTCCCCACCTCTTTACCCTAGTGGAGGAGATAAAAGATCGGGACGTTCGCCCTATCCCTTCCAATAAGGCAACTGTCCCGTCCACCGCGGCGCCCCCAGCACCCATTTACCCCTCCCTTCCAAAGTTGGAGGCCCCATTACAAACAGTAGTGGTTCCCGGACTCCCGGTTCAGGGCCAGGGAGGGGCAGGAGGAGCTGCTGTCACCCTGGTTCACACACCCTTCAAACCTAGGGATGTGGTGTTGTGGCAGGAACAAATCAAGGCTATGGGGGGCTTGAGGAAGGACCCGGTAGGAGTGACGCAAAAGATCCAAACCATTATACGAACCTTTAACCCCAGGTTTAACATGGTTCGACCTGGGCGAACTCCTCCAGTCCTTCCTAACCCCAGACGAGAGGGATTCGCTTCACAGCGAAGTGGACAAATTAATAAGGGAGAACCAGGGCAACAAGAACTTCGTGGCCTGGCCCGAGGCAGGACCCAAACTGGGGCTATAACAATCAGATCGATATGACACAATTTAGGGGAGTGCGTGAGACCCTCCTCCAGGCGCTCCGGAGAGCGGGACAGGGGCAGTTCAATTGGGACGAGTTTATGAACGTTAAACAGATGTGGGACGAGCACCCCGATGTGTACTACACGTGCTTGATTCAGACGGCAGAAAGATTCGCCGAATTAAACTCCTCAGAATGAGCGCGATGCCAAAACCATTACCACCGCCTATGTAAATCAGTCTTCAAAGGAAGTGAAGTATTACTTTGACAATGTTATGATTAACTGGTGGACCCAACCCATTACTGCCCTGAGGGATGCTTCCAGGGCACTATGGGAAAATAAGCAGAGAAAGGAACGCCCGAAGAACGAAAGAGGGACCCCTTGTTGGTCGCTCGAACCAGAGACCCAAGCAAAATCCAGTGTTTCTGCTGCCGACAATAGAGACACATGAACTTCCAGAGCCTATTGCGCTACCAAGGGATGCCCCAAGTGCCCCGCGAAGGGAGAAAAAGGACCAATGACGGGGTGCAGAGGGCCCCGAGGACAATTCTGCCCTGGCCATCAAGGCCCTCAGTCTCCCAGTGCGATACAAGCCCGGAACAGAGCCCTCTGTGTCTATCACCATTGGGAACGATTCGTTTGATTGTTTAATTGACACAGGGACCACAAGATGGGTTTTGACATCCCTACCTAAAGGCGGCTGAGGTGGCTGGGATGGAAGGCGTGGTTGGAGTATCAGGGGAGGTTAAGGTCATCAAATGGACTAAGCCTTTGTTGATCTCACTCGGGCTGCATATGCTGACCCACCCCTTCCTGATCGTCCCTCATTCACCTGTTAACTTCCTAGGCCGTGACCTGATGTGCAGGGTCTGAGCCATCTTGAGCTGTGTCTCTGGAGGAGGGTGGCAGTTAGAAATCCCCGAGGCCCTTAGACTATACTCAGCTCCAGATTCAGACTTACCAAACCTGCCAGACACACTTCGAGGAGTACCCAGGAGTGTGTAAGGACTCGACAAAACCGACGTCGGTCTCCTCCACTCAGCCGCTCCAGTTACCATCAGCGTGAAGCCTCAGATGAAACCGCCATCAGTGAAACAATACCTGATGCCTAAGGAGGCCAGGGAAGGGCTCCAGGCCCTCATTGATTCCTACTTAAAACATGGTATTCTGGTTCTTTGCATCTCACCCTGCAACACGCCTGCTCTCCCGGTACTGAAGCCTCGACCTGATAAGGAAGGGAAACCAGTATATAGACTTGTCCAAGATTTGAGAGCAATCAATGCCTACGTGCTGCCTCGACATGCTATTGTACCAAATCCAGCCACCTATCATCATCTCTATCCCACCCGACGCCACAGAATATACTCTCATCAATCTATGCGCTGCCTCCTGCAGCATCCCGGTGGACCCGGCTTCCCAGTACCTCTTTGCTTTTACCGGGGGGGAGGGGGGGGTGGGCTAGACACCTGACCTGGACCCATTTGCCACAAGGGTACGTCGAATCCCCGACTCTCTTTTCATAGATGTTGAAGCAAGACCTGGAGGGGCTGAGACTACCTGGCTCCTCGACCCTGGTCCAGTATGTGGATGACTTGCTCCTAGCCTCGCATACTAAAGCCGCCTGTATTAATGACACTGTAGCGCTTTTAACCTGGTTGGCAGACCGTGGCCATAAGGTTTCTCTGGAAAAGCTTCAATTCTTCCAACCCACTGTCGAATACCTGGGCCACCTGCTGTCCCCGGGGAAACGACGGCTGTCACTGAAACAGATAGAGACCCTGCTCCACTTACCCAAACTAGGAACTTAAACGACATGCCCGGGCCCTGTTGGGCTCCGCAGGATACTGCAGGCCATGGATCCCTGCCTACGGGGAAGTAGTGAAGCCTCTCATTGAGGCCACGAAATCTTAGGCTCCAGATCCGGTAGAGTGGACCTGGTACCTTAATCAGGCCTTCCAGCACCTGAAGGGCCTATTGTCCAGCCCTCTGGCTTTGGGAATCCCTGACTATAAGAAACCGTTTACCCTCTTTGTCTATGATCAAGGGGGGCGGGTAGACTCAGGAGTCCTAACTCAACGCTTTGGAGATCGAGAGCGACCGGTGGCTTATTACTCTGCCCAACTGGATACCGTGGCCAGGGGTGCTGTCTCCTGCTTAAGAGCAGTAGCCGCAGTGGCATTGATGGTCGAGAAATGCCTGGAACTGGTCATGGGATGTCCCCTTGTCATTCAGACTCCGCATGAGGTGGAGAGTCTTCTCCTCCAGGAACGAACACAAGCATTTTCCCACCAGTGTGTTACTCGATACAAAGTCACCCTACTGGTGGCTGACAATGTGACGCTCAAACGCTGCTCGGTCTTGAATCCGGCTTCAGTGCTACCAGAACCGGAGGGAGATTGATCTGACCCACATGATTGCCATTTGGTCGTGGAGGAAGTTTCCACGTCGTGACACGACCTGACGGATGTGGCATTGGACGATGCTGACCTAATGCTTTACACTGATGGGTCTTCTTTTATGGCCGAAGGTAAAAGGTACATGGGGGCGTCAGTTACCAATGGCACAATTGCCCTCTGGGCCGGGGCTCTTCCTCCGGCATGGAGTGGTCAGGCAGTGGAATTAGAGTCCCTCCCCCTGGCCTGCATTCTGGACAAAGGGAAAAGCACCAACATCTACACTGATTCACAATATGCTTTTGGGATATGTCATGCCAATGATAGCATTGCCAACGCGACCCAGGTCGGTTGCCGCCTTACTGGATGCCATTCTGAGAAACAGCATGGCTCAGTGGAAAGAGCCCGGGCTTGGGAGTCAGAGATCGTGGGTTCGAATCACGGCTCTGCCAATTGTCAGCTGTTTGACATTGGGCAAGTCACTTCACTTCTTTGTGCCTCAGTTACCTCATATGTAAAATGGGGATTAAGACTGTGAGCCCCTGTGGGACAACCTGATCACCTTGTAACCTCCCCGGCCCTTAGAACAGTGTTTTGCACATAGTAAGCACTTACTAAATGTCATTATTATTATTATTATTATTATTATTATTGCCCTCGGTCCTCACCGTCATCCACTGCCTGGTGCATACTCGGGGAACAGACCCAGTCTCACGTGGAAACCAGCATACGGATCTTGCAGCCAAGGTCACCGCTCGTCAACTGGTCCCGGCCCTACAGGGAGCTCTGCAGATAACCCCTGAACTAGAGGCCCCTCAGGAGACGCCCGAGGCGCTGTGGGTCCCAGATGCTTATATCACGCTAGTCACCCCCGAGGAAAGCCAGCGCTGAGAAGTTGCCAATGGAGCAACAGTGCAAGACGGCATATGGTGGGCTGCAGATGGAAGGCCATTGCTGCCAAAGGCCCTGCTTCGTACTGTGTGCCGTCAACTACTGCAACCAGTCACTTAGGGAAAGGGGAACTAGCGGCCGCTATCAGCCGAGTTTAGTTGGCCCCGGAGTCCATCAGGCTGCACAGCGGGTATCCTCCACGTGCCCCACCTGCCAGGAGTTTTCTGTCCACAAATGCCGGCCAGATACCTATGACAGTGAACACAGGGTGTGGACTCTGTTTGAAAACCTGCAAATAGACTTCATCACCTTACCATGCACTCACGGTTACCGCCATGCACTGGTCGTGGTGGACAAATTGACTCGGTGGAACGAGGCAATTCACGCTGCTTGTACCACGTCTCAGATAGTCCACACATTCCTGCTCTGGGAAAATATCCCCAGATTTGGTCTTCCGGCCATTATCAGCTCGGACTGAGGAACACATTTTACGGACTCTATCCTGCACAAGTTGTACCAAGTCTTTGGTGTCTGCCGGCATTTACACAAGTGGTAGGGTTGAGCGCGCCAATCATCAATCGTATTTATTGAGCGCTTACTGTGTGCAGAGCACTGTACTAAGCGCTTGGGAAGTACAAGTTGGCAACATATAGAGACAGGCCCTACCCAACAGTGGGCTTACAGTCTAAAAGGGGGAGACAGAGAACAAAACCAAACATACTAACAAAATAAATAGAATAGATATGTACAAGTAAAATAAATAAATAAATAAGTAGAGTAATGAATATGTACAAACATATATACATATATACAGGTGCTGTGGGGAAGGGAAGGAGGTAAGATGGGGGGTTGGAGAGGGGGACGAGGGGGGAGAGGAAGGAAGGGGCTCAGTCTGGAAAGGCCTCCTGGAGGAGGTGAGCTCTCAGTAGAGCATTGAAGGGAGGAAGAGAGCTAACTTGGCGGATGGGCAGAGGGAGGGCATTCCAGGCCCGGGGGATGACGTGGGCCGGGGGTCGATGGAGGAACAGGCGAGAACGAGGTACGGTGAGGAGATTAGCAGCAGAGGAGAGGAGGGTGCGGGGTGGGCTGTAGAAGGAGAGAAGGGAGGTGAGGTAGGAGGGGGCGAGGTGATGGAGAGCCTTGAAGCCCAGGGTGAGGAGTTTCTGCCTGATGCGCATATTGATTGGTAGCCACTGGAGATTTTTGAGGAGGGGAGTAATATGCCCACAGCGTTTCTGGACAGAGATAATCCGGGCAGCAGCATGAAGTATGGAGTTAAGACTTTCTTGGGCAAAATCTGCAGGGAGACACACCTCAAATGGCCCTTAGCCCTGCCTATTGACCTTTTCCACCTTCATAACCGGCCCCGGACTGACGTCGGTATGATCCCGTACGAAATTCTCTTTTGTCACTCTCCCACCATTACTCGCTCGTTTAAACCTGTGTATTTTTCCTTGCTAGGGGGGATCAGACTTTGGCATATTATGCACATGGCCTACAAAAACTGTTGCGCTCACTACAGAGGGAAGCCGCGCTACAACAGCCGCTGCCTTTGGAGGACTTTCTTCACCTCTTCAACACAGGGGAGTGCGTTTGGCTCCGACGACAAGGTCCCCAGCTCCTGGAACCGAGAGGAGACGGCCCATTCCAGGTTACGACCCACTCCGCAGTTAGAGGGGAAAGACGCATAGATTCATCACACGCACCTAAAACCCTCTCTTGGATACGGCCAGCAAGTCGGCTCCTGACTTTCGTTTTTCCACCACTCCTAAGCTCCGGCTCCTCCATGCGGGCCTGTCCCACGAATTGCCACCCCTTCACATGGTGCACCTATCAGAGGTCGGGGTCGGCCTACTCGGGAGCCCCTCCTGGAGCGAGCTATGTGGGCCTTTGGCATTAGTACGGATGGAGCATTGTGCAATACGACTGGTGGCAAGGATCCACCTGGTCACGATACCAGACATATTCCGCCTTATGCCTTGGCGTGGACTCATTTCAGCCTAGAGGGGAGCGGGTGTCCGGGCCGTAACCTTGGCAACGGGAGGGCAGGTTGGGATGCCAGTCTCTGCCATACCACTGCCCCCTGCCTCCTCCCCGCCTGCCCCACCCCCACGTTTATTGACCCCTCCGGCTGCTGGGCCGGCCAGCACTCGCCCTTCCAATCTTGTGCTCAAATTACTCCTAGCTTTCGGGAGTGACCTGCATCTGCCTTTCCTTACTTCCTGTTTCCCCACCTTGCTAGGTGTGGACGACACTCCACTCAGACTGTACGGAGTACCCCTAAACCTCACTCGCGTTCTCCTGGAGGCTTTATCTGAGCATATCCTCGTGCCTGGGGCCAACGCTACCCAGGGTGGCCTTCCTGCCTCTAAAATCACCTGCCCCAGTCTACTGAATCTTTCTGGGTGGGACACGGACACTGTGCGCTGCACGGACGTTTCAGGCAGCACCGGCCTTCCCCTTTCCCAGGTCGTGGGCGTCGTGTTCACCAGTTCCGCCCTTAACTGGGGCCCTGCAGACAGCACCGGCATCCTCCCTTGGCACCGAGTCGCGGCCCCTTCCTGGGTATAGGAAACCCCTTGGTCCTTCCCTGTTTTCCGGCCCCCGACCCCTTCGCCCTTTCCGTGGCAATCCTGGTTCTCAACTGTTCGACTCTCCCAAGCCACCCCTACTTTATTTTTACCCCCCTTCAGGATGTTCTGCGCATGTGCAATTGTTCCCATAAGAACTCCTCGCTCCCTTGCAACACCGCTCTTCCGTCCCTTAGAGGTTTGGTGTGGTTCTGTGATGATGGGTTTGTGTGGGCCAGCCTGCCAACTACCTTGGGGGGCCTCTGCTGTACCCTGGCAGCGCCCGAGCTTTACCCGCCCCGCTATAGTGGTGAGCTCTTCCAGGTGTGACCCCTTCCCCGATCCCTCTCGCTGGTTCACTGCTCCAGGTGCTCCGTATACTCCCCACTTGCCTCGGTCAAGCTTCACGGACCCGATCTTGCCTCGGTCTCCCTTAATGATTCTTTGGAACAGGATGACCAGATGGGAGCCGTCCTCTTGGCTTAACTTCTAAGAGTTTCACAATTTTATAGGCCGCTTCAAGTCCCATACCTGCCTGGGTCTTTACAGACTCTTCGAGCAGGTGGCCCTTCTGGTTGATTATACCCGTATTGTTTTGCTGCTAACGAAAGGCGCGAAAATGCACATGCCCGCATGACCCTGCAGATTCGTACGGCCATTGATGATATGTTGCTCGACAAGTTGGCCTGAGCACCTTCTTGAATGTTTCAAAAGGCGAGCGCTGTGTTTCTATCCCCAATGTTACTCAAGAAATAGAGGAACAGCTGGAAGGTATGCATGACATTGCATACAATATGCGCAAACTTCAGAAAGCCGACAGGGCCAATCCACACGGGGAACCGTTCGGTCTCTTCTCTTGGTTCGACTCCCTTTTTACGGGTGCTCCCGGCTGCCTGGCGTTTCTCTTGTGCGGCCTTCTTACCTCTCTTCTCCCTGTCACCCTTACACTCTGCGTGCTCTGTTTTTGCTCCTGTCTGACTCGGAAACTGAGTGAGGTGAAGCTTTTCCTGATGTAGTCCCAGGCCCAGTCCCCACTTTCAGCCGAGGAAGCTCAAGAGATAAACCTGCGCCTGGATGAAAGCTATGAGCGACTGCACCCCTATAATGATGTTGCCTCCCCGGGCCCAGGCCCTTTCCTGGTTTCCACCTTGGGAGCAAAGGTGTTGTCCACGACCCCTAACCTTAGCCCTAACTCTAACCCTAACCCTGGCCTTAACCTTAACCCTAGGACCAAGGAGTCGGACCCACTGCTCCTTATTTGGGCCGAAGCCACAGCCTGAGCCCGGATTGGCTCTTGGGACCCGGAAAACCCCAGGCGACGACCCGACACACCTCCACCTCCCCTCCCACAGAGCACCAATCATCCATTGATGCGTCCTTCAAAACAACCTAAGAGAACGTGTTCCTCCAATGAACCCTGACTCCTCCCCTGAACCTCACAAAATCCTTATAAACACCATGAGGGAAATAAACGGGGTCTTTGCTCCTAGGAGCTCTGACCCTTTGCAAAGCTGACACTGACTGCCTGAAGACTCATACTTTCGCGCCGGCAGAGAGCCCTGGACAAATTTGTGTCCAACAGGTTGTTGTAGGAGATTAGCGAGTTGAGGTGGGGATGGGTGGGGGCAAGTGATCGAGTGTTTTAATACCAATGGTGAAGAACTTTTTTTGGACGCAGAGGTGGTGCAAGTACTGGAGTTTTCTGAGAGCTGGAGAAACATGACCTGAACAACATTGTAGATAAAAATGATCCGGGCAGCAGAATGAAATATGGACTGGAGTGGGGAGAGACATGAAGCAGGGAGGTCAGCAAGGAAGCTGAGGCAGTAATCCAGTCGGGATAGGATGAGTGATTGTACTAACGTAGTAGCGGTTTGGATGGAGAGGAAAGGGCGGATGATGGCAATTTGTGAAGGTAAGACCAACAGGATTTAGAGATATGTGGTTTGAATGAGAGAGAGAAGGCAAGGTAGGGTTCATGGGTTCAAATCCTGGCTCTGCCACTTGCCTGTTGTGTGACCTTGGGCAAGTCACTTCGCTTCTCTGTGCCTCAGTTACCTCATTTGTAAAATGGGTATTGAGACCGTTAGCCCCATGTGGGACAGGGACAGTGTCCAACTTAATTAGCTTGTATCTACCTCTGATTTGACTCAGTGAGGATTTGGGTGGGAAGAGACATAATTCTGTTTTGGATATGTTAAGCTTGAGGTAACAAGAGAACATCCAAGCAGAGATATCCTGAAGCCAGGAGGAAATACGAGACTTCATGAAAGGGAGAGAGATCAGGGTTGGAGATGGAGATTTGGGTATTATCCACATAGTGGTGGTAAGTAGTTGAAGCCATGAGAGTGAATGAGTTCTCCAAGGTAGTGGGTGTAGATGGAGAATAGAAGGGACCCAGAAGTGAACCTTGAGGGAACCCCAGAGTTGGGCGGGGGAGGGGGGAGATGTGGGAGTCAAAGGAGGAACCCTTGATTGAGATGAGGCGACCCAGGAGAGGACAGTGTCAATGAAGCCAAGATTTGATGATATTTCCAGTAGGAAGGGGTTGTTCGACAGTGTCGAAGGCAGCTGAGAGGTCAAGGAGAATTAGGGTGGAATGGAGGCCATCAGAAGTGGCAAGAAGGATATCATTTTGACATTTGAGGGGTTGGTTCTGGGGAGTGAAGGGGATGGAAGCCAGTTTGGAAGGGGTCAAGGAAACAATTGGAGGAAAGGAATTTGAGAGAGCAGGTGGAGACAACTCACTCAAGAAGTTTGGAAAGGCGGGAGATTGCTCGATAACTGGAGGGAGCCATGGGGTCAAAGGGAGGGTGTTTTTAGGACAGGGGAGACATGGGCAAATTTGAAAGCAGTGGGGAAGAAATCATTGGGGAGCGAATCTAGAGTAAATAGATCTCTAACCCTTAACCTAGGGTTAACCCTAGGCCTAGCTCGAGCCCTAGCCTCAACCTAACCCTCCCCCTTAACGTAGGCCTTGGCCTAGGTTGAGCCCTAGCCCTAACCTTAACCTTAAAGCTAACCCTAACCCTAATCTTAATGCTAATTTTAGGCCTAGTCCTCACCATAACCCAAGCATAAACTTCAGCATAACCCAAAACCTAAGCATAACCCTAATTCTAACTCTAACTCTAAACCTAGCCCTAGACCTAGCCTTAAGCCTAATACTATAAACCTAAATCGAAGCCTCATGTAACTGTAACCCTAATACTAAGCCTAAACCAATCCCTACTCTAGCCCTAACCCTAACGTTAAATATAACCATACCTCTAAACCTAGCCATAACTCTAGCTCTTACCCTAACTCTAACCTTAACGCTAACTCTAACCCTAAACCTTATTGTAACTCTAACCATAGAAATAAACCAGAAACGCAGCTCTGACCCTAACTCTAAACCTAACCATAATTTCGACCGTAACAATAACCATAGGCTTAGCCTTAACTATAATCTTAGCCTTAGTCTTAACCTTAACCCTAATTCTATACCTAACCGTAAACGTAGCCATAACCGTAACTCGTTGCTGCTAACTAAAACTAACGTTAACCTTAAAAACTACACCCAGGGTGAGCCATAGCCCTTATGCTTAATCCCAAAACTAGCCCAACACCTAAGCATAACATAACCTTACATCATGGTTATAAGTTAGACATAGGCCTAACCCTAACAAACTCCCGAGTCATGAACCTAAATTTAGCCCTAACTCTAACTACAAACGTAACCCTGCCCCTTAAACCACACCATATCCCAAATCTTAACCTTAAACCGAAATCTCACTTGAGCCATTACCCCTAGGTCTAGCTCTAAACTTTCCTGCAATCCTAGATCTAAAACTAACTATAACCCTAAACCTTGCCTTTATGCCAACCCTAATACTAACTCTAAAGCAAACTCTTGCCCAAACACTAAGCCTTAAACATTAACCAAATAGACACTTCTTAAAATTCAGTAACAGACGAGAGTTACACTTGATCCTTACCCTATAGTGTACAGCCCACCAGAAGTCTGATTGTCTTCATGTGCCATTTTTCTTCAATCTCCTATGAAGGTTCAGTGAAAGTGTTTCTCTCTTTTCAGTAAAAGTCATTTGTGGTGAAAACCCTCTGGCACGAAAAGCTAAATGAGTTCTTCAAAAGCATGAGTTCTTTGAAAAAAAGAAATAAATGAGTTCTTTGAAAAACAAAGCAAACTTGCATTGAAACCTGCACGGTACAAAATGCGACATGCACTTGAATATTCATACGTTCTGTTCCGTGTACAGCAGCCATTCAGTTGCCGTCCCTTCTCCCCTCCTTAACTGCCATCTTCAACCGCTCACTCTCCACTGGTTCCTTCCCTTCCGGTCTTCAAACATGCCCAACTTTCTCCCATCCTAAAACACCCTCTCTTGACCCCACCTCACCTTCTCGTTATCGCCCTATCTCCCTCCTACCATTCCTTTCCAAACTCCTTGAACGAGTCGTCTACACGTGCTGCCTCGATTTCCTCAACGCCAACTCTCACCTCGACTCCCTCTAATCTGGCTTCCGTCCCCTACATTCCACGGAAACTGCCCTCTCTAAGGTCACCAATGACCAATCCAACGGCTTCTACTCTATCCTAATCCTTCTCGACCTCTCAGCTGCCTTTGACACTGTGGACCACCCCTTCTCTTCAACACGCTATCCAGGCTTGGCTTCACAGACTCCGTACTCTCCTGGTTCTCCTTAACTCTCCGGCCGTTCATTATCAGTCTCTTTTGCAGGCTCCTCCTCCCCTCCATCCCCTTACTGTAGGGGTTCCTCAAGGGTCAGTCCTTGGTCGCCTTCTGTTCTCTGTCTATACTCACTCCCTTGGTGAACTCATTCGCTCCCAAGGCTTCAAATATCATCTCTACGCTGATGACACCCAAATCTACATCTCTGCCCCTGCTCTCTCTCCCTCCCTCCAGGTCTGTATCTCCTCCTGCCTTCAGAACATCTCCATCTGGATGTCTGTCCGCCATCTAAAACTCAACATGTCCAAGACTGAACTCCTTATCTTCCCTCCCAAACCCTGCCCTCTCCCTGACTTTCCCATCACTGTTGATGGCACTACCATCCTTCCCGTCTCACAAGCCCGCAACCTTGGTGTCATCCTCGACTCCGCTCTCTCGTTCACCCCTCACATCCAATCCGTCACCAAAACCTGCCGGTCTCACCTCGGCAACATCGCCAAAATCCGCCCTTTCCTCTCCATCCAAACCACTACTCTGTTCGTTCAGCCTCTCATCCTATCCGCCCGACTGGATTACTGCATCAGCCTCCTCTCCGATCTCCCATCCTCCTGTCTCTCCCCACTTCAATCCATACTTCATGCCGCTGCCCGGATCGTCTTTGTGCACAAACGCTCTGGGCATGTTACTCTCCTCCTCAAAAATCTCCAGTGGTTACCAATCAATTTACGCATCAGGCAAAAATTCCTCACCCTCGGCTTCAAGGCTCTCCATCACCTCGCCCCTTCCTACCTCACCTCCCTTCTCTCCTACTACAGCCCAGCCCGCACCCTCCGCTCCTCTGCCGCCAATCTCCTCACTGTGCCTCGTTGTCTCCTGTCTCGCCGTCGACCCCCGGCCCACGTCCTCCCCCTGGCCTGGAATGCCCTCCCTCCGCACATCCGCCAAGCTAGCTCTCTTCCTCCCTTCAAAACCCTACTGAGAGCTCTCCTCCTCCAGGAGGCCTTCCCAGACGGAGCCTCCTCCTTTCTCTCCCTCTCATCCCCCTCCCCATCCCCCCCGCCTTACCTCCTTCCCCTCCCCACAGCACCAGTACATATGTATATATGTTTGCACATATTCATTACTCTATTTATTTATTTTACTTGTACATATTTATTCTATTTATTTCACTTTGTTAATATGTTTTGTTTCGCTGTCTGTCTCCCCCTCTAGACAGTGAGCCCGCTGTTGGGTAGGGACCGTCTGTATATGTGTTCAACTTGTACTTCCCAAGCGCTTCGTACAGTGTTCTGCACACAGTAAGCGCTCAATAAATACGATTGAATGAATGAATGAATGAATCCTTGGCTAGTATTGTTCAGCACAGAAAGAGTTAGTCCTCTACGAGTTATTTTTCTTCTAGCCTGCTAAGTAAGAGTGCATGTGAGGTGTAAATGGGCGTTTTCTCCATTCTGTAAACGTCACTTGTGTTGAAACCTCTCCTATATGGGTGCTTCCTGAATTGTCAAATGTTCAGTTTCAGGTAAAACAATGAGAGGAAATGAAGCTGTCTGCACAAGTTAAACAGCGATGTTTGAAACAGTGAAACAAACCCATTCTATAAGAGTTACTTGCTCTGAAACCACTCGGACACGAAAAGGTATACGGGAGCGTCATGAAATTTCACCTGTTTCGTTCAATGTTAATTAGAAATACGGAAAAACACAGCGCTGTGCTTTGCTGCCCACTAAGAATCTACTGTCTTGCTTAGTAGACAAGTTAAATAAAAACCCCGATTGATTGTGTGTTTCAATCCTGTAAAAAGCCGCTTGCACTGGAATCTGGATGACATGAAACTTTGCTGAAAATTCAAATGTTCTTTATCTTTGACAGCCCCTTTACAGTCACAGAAAATTTCTTCACAGATTCCTGCCCTTCACTTTTCTTCAAGCCCTGCTATGTAAGAGTGAAAGTGAGGTGTGAAATATGCGTTTTCTCCATTCTGTAAATGCCACTTGCGTTGAAACCCCTTTTGCACGAAAAGCTATATGAGCTCTACAAGAAATGAAACTGTTCAGTTCCAGGTAAAATAGAGAGAAAAAGAAGTTGGGAACACCATTCCTTGCTCTGCACGGTGCCGCCTATTAGATGTCTATTCTATTGCGTGAACAGAGAGAGTTAGTTCTCCGCATGAGTCATTTTCCTTCTGGCCTGATCTGTAAAGTGAATTTAAAGAGTGACTATGCATTTACTCCATTCTGTAAGAGTCACTTGCATTTAAACCACTGTAACATGACCAACCACTGTGACATCAGTACTTGCCGCTTGTACTAATTTTCATCTAGCTTGTTGAGTAAGAAAGTTTAATTAATGTGTAGACAGTTTTTTCCAAGCTGCTAGCGTTGATGCTCAAGTGGCACGAAATACCATAAGAACCTCTCTTGAAATTTCAAATGTTCAATATCTTGTCCAACAGTCAAAGAGTTACAGAAGATATCTATACATATCCTTACCCTGCATTATGGTACTTACAAATAGAAAAGACAGAGTCAGCCTTCTGTACGAGACATTCTTTTTCTAGTCTTGCTAAGTAAGAGTGATTATGAGGTATGAGTGAGCGTTTTCTCTATCCTGTAAGTCTCACTTACCTTGAAACCCCTCTGGCACGAATTGCTAACTGGGAGCTTCATGAAATTTCAAAGGCTGAGTTTCGGGTCAAATAGTAACACTGAATTAGAAGAAACTTACTCTGATCCTTGCACTGCCATATGCAGCCCATAAGGAGTCTAATTTATTTGCCTCTTTTACCTCTTTTCTTCTAGCTTTCGAAATAAACTTAAGAAAGTTCTCAATCATTTCAAAACCACTATTGCTGAACCCCATGTGGCACGAAATGCCATGTGAGCCCCTCTGGAGATTTCAAATGCTTTAGTCCAGCAGGCATACAGTAACAGAAGATGCCTGCACTGATCCTTGTCCTGCATTTTTCAGTACAGAAAGTCGGTTTTCTCAATGAGTTATTTTTATTTCAAGCAAGTTAAATCAGATTTAACATGGGGTGTGAGAAGTGCGTTTTCTCCATTCTGTAAAAGCCACTTACCTTGAAACTCCTATCGCATGAAAAGCTGTATGAGCGCTTTGGTAAGTAAAAATGTTCAGTTCCAGGTAAAATAGAGAAAAAAAGAAACTGTGAACATCGTTCCTGTCTTTTCTATTTGCAAGTAACATTTTTCTTCTATCCTGCTCTGTAGGGAAGTTAAATAAGAACGTTGATTGAATAGATATTTCTCTTAATCTCGTCAAAGCCACTTACAAGGGAACGTGAGTTGCTTGAAATACCATGTGACTCCTTCTTGAAATTTCAAAGGTTCAGTATCATGTGCAACAGCAATACAGTAACAGAAGATAGCTACCAGGATTCCCTGCCCTGCCATGTACAACCCATCAGGAGAACGCTGTAGAGAAGAGTGATTATGCGTCTTCTCCATTCCGTAAAAGGCACTTTCGTTGAAACACCCCCTGGCACGAAAACCTATATGGGAGCTGCATGAAACTTCAGCGCCTCAGTTCCATGTATTGTAAGAATAAAGAAACAGAAGAGGTTTACATTCATCCTTGTAACCGAAGATATCTAACATTTGCTTGTATACTAGTAATAGAGAAACAGAATATGCTTACTCTGATCCTTGCACTGGAGCATGCTGCACAACGGGGAGTTGAGTTTCCTGCAAGGGCCATTTTCCTTCTAGCCGGCTAAGTATTCAAGTTAAATGAGAAAGTTGATGGAATGTGTCGTTCTCTCAATCTTATCAAAGCCATTTGCGTTGAAACTAGCAGGTCATATGAACTCTTCTTGAAATTTCGAAGTTTCAGTTCCATGTCCAACAGCAATTAGTAAAAGAAGATACCTACTGGTCCTTTTCCTTTCCCCTTAGCTTTCAACACATAAGGAGTCTAGTCTTCAAACTGACTCCTTTGTCTTCTAGCCTGCTAAGAAAGAGTGACAGGGCGTTTTCTCTAATTAGTAAAACTCTTATTGAAATCGTTCTGGCAAGAATGTGTAATTTAAAAAGAAATTCTTGAAACTACAAATGTTAAGTTCCATGTAAAATAGTAAGACAGAAACAAGTTGTCACGACTGATCCTTGCACTGCACAATGTAACCCAACTATTCCCATCTTACTAAGTAGGCAAATTAATTAAGAAAGATGACTGAGTGTGTGTTTCCCTCAATCCCGTCAAACCAACTAGCGTTGAAAACCCCTATGGTGCGAAATGTCATCTAAGTTCTTCCTGAAATTTCAACGATTCAATTGAATCTACAACGGTTGAATGTACAACGGCCTTATAGTTAAGGCTATATAAACGTTATAGAACCTTATAGTAACAGAAAAGACCTACACTGTTCCTTGCCTCGCCTTGTTCAGCACGAGTCAACCTTCCTCTAGACTGAGAAGTAAGAGTGAATGTGAGGTGTGAGTAGCCGTTTTCTCCATTCTCTGAGGTTCAGTTACGTTGAAACGCCAGTAGCACAAAAACTTAACTGGGAGCATCATAAAATTCAATTGTTGTCTCATGTCAAATAGTGGTAGAGGAATCGAAGAAACCAATGCCAATCCTTGCACTGCAGTATGCAGCTCATCGGGAGTCTAATTTACCGCACCTACCATTTTTTTCTAACTTGCTAAGAAAGAAGGCTGTTTGTTTCTCGCAGTCTTACAAAGACACTTGCTTTGCTTTTCGGGTGTGGGACGAAATACTGTATGAACTCTTCTTGAACTATAAATTCAGGTTATTCTACAATAGTAATATTGTAACAGAAGATGTTTTGGAGGACATCTATCGGCTGCATCTATTGCTACAATATTACTATTCTAGAGGGAGCTGAATTTATATTTATAGAAGAGTTCATATAGTATTTTGCCCCACATCCCTTTCAGAGTAAGTTGCTAGGTAGAATGGCGAGAAACAAACAGCTTTCTTTCTTAACAAGTTAGAAGAAAAATGGTACGTGCGGCGAATGGTAAGGACAGCTCATCGGTAGTCTAATTTACCGCACCAACCGTTTTTCTTCTAACGTGCTTAAATAGACAAGCTAAGAAAGAAAGTAGCTTGAATTTGTGTTCCTCGCAATCCTGCAAAGCCACTTGCTTTGAAACGAAATACTATATGCGAGGAACACAAATTCAAGCTACTTTCTTTCTTTCTTTCTTTCTTAGCTTGTTCTTGTTCCTTCGATGAGGAATCGGAGAAAAAAACGCCTATCCTTGCACTGCCGTTTGCAGCCTATCGGGAATCTGATTTACCGCATGTGCCATTTTTTCTAACTTGTTAAGAAAGAAAAAGTGTTTGTCTATTTCTCGCACTCCTGCAAAGCCACTTGCTTTTCAACCCGTGTGGGACGAAATACTACATGAACTCTTCTTGAAATATAAATTCAGGC
This sequence comes from Tachyglossus aculeatus, assembly GCF_015852505.1. NCBI lineage: Eukaryota > Metazoa > Chordata > Mammalia > Monotremata > Tachyglossidae > Tachyglossus > Tachyglossus aculeatus. The sequence continues at coordinate 5,148,184 of NC_052089.1, read as the reverse complement.
CCATCAACAAAGGTAATATTGTAACAGAAAATGTCTTAGAGGAATCGAAGAAATCAACGCCAATCCTTGCACTGAAGTATGCAGCTCATCGGGATTCTAATTTACCGCACGTACCACTTTTCTTCTAACTTGTTAAGAAAGAAAACTGTTTGTTTCTCGCAATCCTACGAAGCAACTTGCTTTGAAACTCGTGTGGGATGAAATACTATATGAACGCTTCTTGAAAGATAAATTCAGGTCCATCTACAATAGTAATATTGTAAACAGAAGATGTCTTAGAAAAATCGAAAAAACCAACACCAATCCTTACACTGCAGTATGCAGTCTAACGGGAGTCTATTTTACCACACCAACCATTTTTCTTCTAACGTGCTTAAATAGACAAGCTAAGAAAGAAAGTCGTTTGAATGTCTATTCCCTGCAATCCTGTAAAGCCACTTGCTTTGAAACCAGTGTGGGACGAAATACTATATGAACCCTTCTTGAAATATAATTTCACGTTTATCTACAATAGTAATAATGTAACAGAAGATATCTTAAGGGAATCGAAGAAACCAACCCCAATCCTTGCAGTATGCAGGCTATCGAGAGTCTAATCCACCGCACATACCATTTTTCTTCTAATTTACGAAAGTTGTTTGTTTCTCGCAATCCTATGAAGCAACTGGCTTTGAAACTCGTGTGGGACGAAATACTATATGAACTCTTCTTGAAATATAAATTCAGGTCCATCTATAATACTAATATTGTAAACAGAAGATGTCTTAGAGGGATTAAAGAAACCAACCCCTTTCTTTGCACTGCAGTATGCAGCCTATTGGGAGTCTATTTTACCGCACCAACCATTTTTCTTCTAATGTGCTTAAATAGACAAACTAAGAAATAAAGTCGTCTGAATGTCTGTTCCTCACAATCCTGTAAAGCCACTTGCTTTGAAACCCGTGTAAGACAAAACGTTATATGAACTCTTCCTTTAATATAAATTCAGGTCCAACTACAATAGTAATATTGTAAAGGAAGATGTCTTAGAAGAATCGAGGAAACCAACGCCTATCCTTGCACTGCAGTATGCAGCTTATCAGGGGTCTAATTTACCGCACGTATCATTTTTCTTCTGACTTGTTTAGAAAGAAAGATCCTTGTTTCTCGCAATCCTACAAAGCAACTTGCTTTGAAACAGGTGTGGGACGAAATACTGTATGAACCCTTCTTGAAATATATATTCAAGTCCAACTACAATAGTAATATTGTAAACAGAAGATGTCTTACAAGAATCAAAGAATCCTTGCACTGCAGTAGGCAACATATCGGGAGTCTAATTTGCCGTATGTACCTTTTTTCTTCTAACGTGATTAAATAGGGAAGCTAAGAAAGAAAGTCTTTTAAATGTCTGCTCTTTGCAATCTTGCAAAGCCACTTGCTGAAAAACCCGTGTGGGACGAAATAGTATATGAATTCTTTTTGAAATATAAATTCAGTTCCATCTACAATAGTAGTATGGCAACAGAAAATGTCTTAGATGAATCGAAGAAACCAACGCCTATCCTTGCATTGCAGTATGCAGCCCATAGGGAGTCTAATTTATCACACATACCATTTTTCTTCTAACTTGTTAAGAAAGAAAGCTGTTTGTTTCTCGCAATCCTATGAAGCAACTTGCTTTGAAACTCGTGTGGAACGAAATACTATATGAACTCTTGTTGAAATATAAATTCAGGTCCATCTACAATAGTAATTTTGCAAACAGAAGATGTCTTAGAAAAAATCGAAGAAACCAACGCCAATCCTTGCAATGCTGTATGAAGCATATCGGGAGTCGAATTCACCATATGTACCGTTTTTCTTCTAACGTGCTTAAATAGCAAAGCTAAGAAAGAAGTTCATTTGAATATCTGTTCCTCGCAATCCTGCAAGAGCACTTGCTGAGAAATCCGTGTGGGACGAAATACTATATGAACTCGTATAAATTCAGGTCCATCTACAACAGTAATAATGTAACAGAAGATGTCTTAGAGGAATAGAAGAAACCAACGCCAATCCTTGCACTGCAGTATGCCTCCCATCAGGAGTCTAATTTACTGCACGTACCATTATTCTTCTAACTTCTTAGGAAAGAAAGCCGTTTGTTTCTCGCAATCCTACAAAGCAACTTGCTGTGAAACCCGTGTGGGACGAAATATTATATGAACTCTTCCTTTAATATAACTTCAGGTCCATCTACAATAGTAATATTGTAACAGAAGATGTACTAGAGGAATCGAAAAAACCAACGCCAATCCTTGCACTGCAGTGTGCAGCCTATTGGGAGTCTAATTCACTGCACGAACCATTTTTCTTCTAACTTGTTAAATAAATAAATAAACAATATTGGCGTTTGTTAAGCGCTTACTATGTGCAAAGCACTGTTCTAAGTGCTGAGGAGGATACACCGTAATCAGGTTGTCCCACGTGGGGCTCACAGTAGTAATCCCCATTTTACAGATGAGGTAACTGAGGGACAGAGAAGTTAAGTGGCTTGCCCAAGGTCACACAGCAGACATGTGGTGGAGCCGGGATTCAAACCCATGACCTCTGACTCCCAAGCCCGTGCTTTTCCCACTGAGCCACGCTGCTTCTCATAAGCAGCTTCTGTTAAGAAAAAAAGCTGTTTGTTTCTCGAATGACTGCGTTTTCCCCATTCTCCAGTCAACACACTTGCACTGAAATCCCTTCAGGCACGAAATGCTATATGGGCGCTTCATGTAATTTTAGACTGTGAGCCCACTGTTGGGTAGGGACTGTCTCTATATGCTGCCAATTTGTACTTCCCAAGAGCTTAGTACAGTGCTCTGCACATAGTAAGCGCTCAATAAATACGATTGATGATTTCAACTTCTCAGTTCCATCTGAAATATTAATACAGAAACAGGAGGATGCTAGACTGTGTGTCAAGAGTCTAGTTTTCGGGATGGACCATTTTTCTTCTAACTTGCTAAAGGCAGCAAGTTAAATAAGAAAATGGATTGACTGAGGTTTTCTCAATCCTGTCAAAGACAGGTGACAAAGACAGACAGAGACGTTGAAACCTCTAATGAGACGAAATGCTATAGGAACTTTGCATGAAATGTCAAATGTTCAGTTCCTTATACAACAGCAATAAATTCACAGAGATAGCTACACTGATGTTTGCCATGCAGTGTTCTGCCACGTAAGGAGTGCTGAACGCCTCTGCATGAGTCGTTTTACTTGCAGCCTGCTAAATAAGAATGAGCGTTTTCTTCATTCTGTAAAAGTCATTTGTGTTGAAATCCCTCCGGCCCGATATGCCAAATGGTAGCTTCATGAAATTTCAACTATTCCGTTCCATTGAAAAATAATATTAGAGAAACAGAAGATGCTCAAGCTGGTCATTGACTTGCATTATACAGGGCATCAGGCGTCTATTACTCTGCGTGCGTCATTTTTCTTCTATACCGCTAAGTGGGCAAGTTATATAAGAAAGTTAATCGAATGTCTATTTCACTCAACCCTACCAAGGTCACTTTAACTTGAAACCGGTATGGTGCGAACTGTCTATATGAACGGTTCTTGAAATTTCAACCGTTCAGTTCCATGTACAACAACAGTAAAGTAACAGAAGAGATCTATACCGGTCTTTGTCCATCAGAAATCTGGTAATGAAGTTGAAAGAAAGTGTGTTCCCTCCATTCTGGAAAAGTCGCTTGCGTTCAAACGCCTCTAAGAATGAAATGCCAAACTGACCCTCCTTGAGATTGCAACCCTTCCAGGTCCATGTAGAAATTACTTGGATTGAAACTTGTGTTGCAGTGTACAGCACTTCAGGGGTCGAGTTTTCTGGATATGCCACTTTTCTTCTTTCCTGTCAAATCAGAGAGTTGAGTGACTGGGTGCTCCCCGCATCCTATATCAAAGCCACTTGCGTTAAAATCCTCTGGAAGGAAATGCCAAAATGGGCTCGTCTTGAAATGGCAAATGTTCAGTTCCAAGGTAAAATAAGGCAACTTTCACTGATCGTCGCCCTGCAGTGTACATTCTCTCGGGAATCTAATCTTCTGGCTCTGCCTTATCTTTTATCCTTCCTTAGTGAATATGGAAATGAGTCTATTTTGTCACATTGTCTTCGCAGAGAACACTCTTGACTCTTGTAAGAATTTTGTCACTACTAGGCTCACGGTTTTCTCTTTTATTTCTTCTAGACTGTTGGCCCGTTGTTGGGTAGGTACCGTCACTATATGTTGCCGACGTGTACTTCCCAAGCGCTTAGTACAGTGCTCTGCACACAGTAAGCGCTCAATAAATAAGATTGAATGAATGAATGAATGAATCAAAGTCATCTGCATTGAAACACGTCTGGCATGAAATGCCATTTTTTAAAATTCCAAATACTCACTTCCAAGTGCAGTAGCAATACAGTAACAGAGAGAGCTACACTGATCCTTGCCTCGCAGTGTACAGCCCATCAGGATTCTAGAGTTCAGCATAAGCCATCCTTCTTCTATCCTGTTAAGTAAGCAGGTTGAGGGCATATGTGTTTCTCTCCATGCTGACAAAGTCACTTGCATTGAAACCTGTCTGACACGCAATGCTAAATCTCCTCTTCTTGACGTTTCAAATATTACGTTGCATGGACATTAGGAATCAAGCAGCGTGGCTCAGTGGAAACAGCACGGGCTTTGGAGTCAGAGGTCATGGGTTCAAACCCTGGCTTCGCCAATTGTCAGCTGTGTGACTTTGTGCAAGTCACTTAACTTCTCTGTGCCTCAGTTTCCTCATCTGTAAAATGGGGATGAAGACTGTGAGACCCCCATGGGACAACCTGATCACCTTGTATCCTCCCCAGCGCTTAGAACAGTGATTTGCACATAGTAAGTGCTTAATAAATGCAATTATTATTATTATTATTATTATTATTATTATTATTATTATTATTATTATACAGCAGATATCTACACTGATCCTACCCTGCAGTGTTACATCCCTTCAGGCGTCTAGAGTTCTGCATGTGCCATCTTTCTTCTATTCGACTAAGTAAGGACGTGGAGTGACTATGTGTTTCTCTCCATTCTGGCAAAGGCACTCAGGACTTTGAAACATGTATACCATGAACTGCCAAATGAGGACATTTCCTTCGAGAAGAAATTTCCTTCTTGAAATTTCAAATGTTCAATTCCTTGCAGAAAAGACATTTAGTAACCAAAGGTAGATACGCAGCTCCTTGTCTTACAATGGTACACCCTTCCTGAATCGAGTCTTCTGCTTGTGCCATTTTCCTTTTATCCTGCTTAAATAAACAAATTGAGTAAATAAGCGATTCTGCCTATTTTGTCAAGTTAACCGCCTAACCCTTAACCAAACCTACCTTACTTTTACCCTAAACGTAACGCTCACTCTAAAAAGCTGGCCCATACCTTGACCCAAAACTAACCAGATCCCTACCCCAAGACCTAATCCAAACCCTAGCCCTAGAGTAACCTAGAGTAACCCTAACCATAACACTAAACCTCACCATCCCCTAAACACAAATCCTGTCCTGAGGTCTAGCTCTAGGCTCTATTCCTACAGTGAACCCGAACACATAACCTAATCATAATTTTTAACTCTAACCCTAACTCCAAACCTACCTCTGACCCTAATCTATTATGTTTCCGATTTGTAATTCCCAAGCGCTGAATAAACACGATTGAATGAATGATTAATCCTAACCATAAAAATAAACCTAACCCTAACTTCAAACCTACGACAACCCTAACCCTCAACCTAACCGGAACGCATTGACCTAACTCTAACCCTGAAGATAACCACTAATCCCCATCCTAGAGGCCCCCCTGCCCCTCTCAGGGTTGCACCTGGAGAATTTCCAGTACTCAACCAGTTTCGGCAGAGGGAGGGTGAGGCATACCCATTTCATTCCTAGCTTGGGCAGTGGCTAGCGAGTGGAAGGCAATCTGTCGTTAGCAGTCAAAACACACCTGTGCGGGGCAGCAGCAGCATGAGAAGTGAGTCGAGGGTGGAGACTCAAATTCACTGCATGAAGAAGAGGAGAGAGCCCCGGCTTGGGACTCAGAAAGTCATGGGTTTTCTAATCCTGGCTCCGCCACTTGTCTGCTGAGAGAATTTAGGCAAACCACTTCACTTCTCTGTGCCTCAATTCCCTCATCTGTAAAATGGGGGTTGAGACTGTAAGGCCCACGTGGACCGGGAAATGTTTCTAATCCGATTTGCCTGTTTATAATGATGGTATTCATTAAGCACTTACTATGTGCAAAGCACTGTTCCAAGTGCTGGGGAGGTTACAAGATGATCAGGTTGTCCCACGAGGGGCTCACAATCTTAATCCCCATTTTGCTTTTATATACATGCTTAACAAAAACCACAATTGGGGAAGCAGCATGGCTCAGTAGAAATAGCAAGGGCTTGGAAGTCAGAGGACGTGGGACCTAATCACGACTCTGCCACTTCTCTGCTATGTGACCTTGGGAAGATTACTTAACCCCCTCCTGCCCCTGGTCCTAGTCCTGACCCTTCTCCTCGTCCTGGTCCTGGCCTTCCTACTCCAAATTTTGGCCTTCTCCCTCTACCTGGTCCTGGTTCTCCTCTTCCGCCTGCTCCTGGCCGTCCCCCATCTGCCTGGTTCTGACCACCCCCCACCCTCCTAATCATCCTGTTCTTTCCTACTCCACCTGGTACTGGCCTTCCTCCTATACCTGAGCCTGCCACTCCTCCTTCTCAGCCTGATCCTGGCCCTCCTCCTCAACCTGGTCCTGGTCCTCCTCCTCCTTCACCAGGTCTTTGTACTTCTTCGCCTGGTCCTGGCCCACCTCGTCCACCTGGTCCTAGTCCTCCACCTCTGCCTGGCACTGCCCTTCCTCCTACACCTCACTCTGGCCCTCTTCCTTCACCTGGTCCTGTCCCTCCTGCTCCAACAGATCTTGGGCATCCTCCGATGCCTAGTCCTGGTCCTCCAACTCCACATGGCACTGGCCCTCCTCCTGCATCTAGGCCTGGCTTTCTTCCTTGGCCGGATCCGGGCTCTTCTCAACATCTAGCTCGCCTCCTCCTCCTGGTCCTGGCCTTCCTCTTCTCCGTGATCCAGGTCCTCTTCCTCCACCTCGTAATGGCCCTCCTCACCTCCAGATCCTGGCCCTCCTCCTCCAGCTGATCCTGTTGTTCTTCTTCTCCCTGGTTCCGGGCCTTCTCCTCCTCCGGCTCCTGGCCCTCCTCCTCCAACTTGTCCTTGCTCTCCTCCTCCAATTGATCTTTTTCCGTCGCCATCTGTGTGGTCCTCACTCTCCTCCTTCGCCTAGGCCTGGCACTCCTCTTCCACATGGTCCTGACACTCCTCACCAATCTGGTCTTGGCCATCCTCCACTGCCTGGTCCTGGTCAATCTGGCACTCGCCCTACTCCTCCACCTGGCACTGGCCCTCATCCTTCGCTCGGTCTTGGTTCTCGCTTTCCTCCTGGTTCTAACCCTCTTCCTCCTCATGATCCAGTTCCTACTCTTCCTGGTCCTGGCCCTCCTCCTCTGCTAGATCCTGCGCCTCCTCCTTCTCCTGGTCTTGGCCCTCTTTCTCGTTCTTTTCCTGGCCCTCCACCTCTTCCTGTTATGGGTAACCCTCCTCCACCAAACACTGGCCCTTCTTCACCGGCCTTTGTCCTCGACCAGATCCTGGCTTTCCTGGTACCTCTACCTTTTACTTGCCTTCCTCGTCCATCTAGATCACCTCCTCGTCCTCCTAGTCTTTGCCCTCCTCCTCCCTGGATCCAGGTCCTCTTCCTCTGCCTCATCCTGGCCTTCCCTCTCCTCCAGATCCTGGCTCTCCTCCTTCTGCTGGTCCTCTTCTTCTTCTTCTGCCTGGTCCTGGCCCACCCCCATCCGTCTGGTCCTGGGTCTCCTCCTCTAAATTCTCCTGGCTCGCCTCCTCTACCTGCTCCTGGCTCTCTTCCTCCCAATGATCTTCTTCCATCCTCCACTGTCTGATCTTCACTCTCTTCCTTCGCTTGGGCTTGGCACTCCTCCTCCACGTGGTTCTGACCCTCCTCACCCACCTGGTCTTGGCCATCCTCCACTGAGAGGGTGGAGAGGCCGTGATGAAGGAAACTGCGGCTGAGGGAGCCCGATTAGGGGGGATGACTGTGGCCGGGGCCAAGGAGGCCAATTCGGGGGATAACCGTGGCATGTGGAAAACCTGGACGGGGGAAAGCTCAGGCGGGGGGAGGCCGATTCTTGGAGAGGCCAGGGCAGGGGGAGGCCGAAGGGGATGAGAGGTCAAGACGGAAGAGGCCGAGATCGGGGGGGGGGGATCGATTGGCAGGGGGGTGCAGACACGACCGCAGCAGGGGAGGCCGAGTTGAGAGAAACCGAGGCAGAGGGAGGCCGATTGGGGGGAGGCAGAAAGGGGGAGGCCGAGGCAGGGGAAACTGAGGCAGGGCGGGGAGGCTGAGATGGGAAGGCCCATTTTGAGGGAGGCAATGGCCGGGGAAGTCAGAGGCCAGGGGAGGCCCATTGGGGGGATGCCCCCACAGTGGGGAAGCCACGGTGGGGGAGACCGCGCGGGGGGAGGCTGAGATTAGGGAAACTGAGGCAGCCCGGAGGCCGGTTCAAGAGGAGGCAGGACGGGGGGAGGCCGATTCAGGGCGGGGGGCCTATTTGGGGAGACGATCGTGGCGTGGGGAGTCCGGGGCCAGAGAGGCCGATTCGGGGGGAGGTCGATGCAGGGGGGAACCGAAGAGAGGCCAGGGCAGGGGGAGACCGAGGCCGGGAGAAGACGATTCGGGGGAGATGGCGGTGGGGGGGGCAGAGTGGGGGAGAGAACGAGGCGGGGGAGGCCGTGATGGGAAGCTGAGGCCGGGGGAGGCCGGGGCAGGGGAGGCCAATTCCGGGGGAGGCTGCAAAGGGGGGGAAACTGAGGCGGAAAGGCCAATTCGGGGGGGGGGGGGGGCGAGGACGTGGCGGAAGGAGACCGAGGCTGGGGTGTGGGAGGCCCATGGAGTGGGGGAGAACGTGGTGTGGGGGGGGGCGAGACGAGGGAAACCGAGGCGGAGGAAGGTAGATTAAAGGGGAGGCAGTACGGGGAAGCCCGATTTGGGGGGAGGTCGAGGCAGGGGGAAACAGAAGTGAGGCCGGGGCAGGGGAAGCCATGGCGGGAGAGACCCATTGTTGGGGGGGAGGCCCCCGCTTGCGGAGGCCGCAGTAGGGGAAGGCCGACATTTCAGGGGGAGGCCATGGCAGGGGGAGACCGAGGCCGGAGAGGGTGGTACTGGGGGAAACTGAGGCAGGGGAGCCCACAGTGGAGAAGGCCCTTCCGGGGAGAGGAGGACACGGTGAGGGGAGACCGCGGCACCGGAGTGGACGAGATGAGAGAAACTGAGGCGGAGGGAGGTCGATTCAAGGGGATGCAGGACGAGGGGAGGCTGATTGGGGGGAGTCCGCGCCGGGGGAAGACCACCGCGCAGGGAGTTTGAGGCCGGGGAGGCCGTGACGGAGGAATCTGAGGCGGTGGGAGGCCGAGGATCGGGAGGCCATGATGGGGGAAACCGACGTTGGGGAGACCGAGGCCCGGGGAGGCCAGTGCGGGAGGGGGGCCGAGACAGTGGTGGCTGATTGGGGTGAGACTGAGGTAGGGGAGGGCGATGCGGTTGGGGGGAGGCTGATGCAGGGAGCTCCAGTGGCTACCACTCAACTTACGCATCAGGCAAAAATTCCTCACTCTCGGCTTCAAGGCTCTCCATCACCTCGCCCCCTCCTCCCTTCTCTCCTTCTACAGCCCTTCCCGCACCCTCCACTCCTCTGCCGATAATCTCCTCACTGTGCCACCATCTCGCCTGCCCCGCCGTCGACCCCAGGCCCATGTCATCCCCCTGGCCTGGAATGCCCTCCCTCCGCACATCCGCCAAGCTAGCTCTCTTCCTCCCTTCAAAGCCCTACTGAGAGCTCACCTCCTCCAGGAGGCCTTCCCAGACTGAGCCCCCTCCTTCCTCTCCCCTTCCTCCCCCCCACTCCCCCGCCTTACCTCTTTCCCCTCCCCACAGCACCTGTATATATGTATATGTTTGTATGTATTTATTATTCTTATTCGTACATATTTATTCTATTTATTTTATTTTGTTAATATGTTTTGTTTTGTTCTCTGTCTCCCCCTTCCAGACTGAGCCCGCTGTTGGGTAGGGACCGTCTCTATAGTTGCCAACTTGTACTTCCCAAGCGCTTAGTACGGTGCTCTGCACACAGTAAGCATTCAATAAATACGATTGAATGAAACAATGAATGAAAAGGAGAGGCCGAGGCAGGGGGAAGCCTGGTTGGGCGGGTGGGGCTATGGCGGGGGGGGGCGGAGCGATTTGGCGGGAGGTCGGTGCGGGAGGGCACCCGAGATGGGGGGGACGGTTCAGGGCTAGACCGAGGAGGGTGGCGACCGAGTCCGGGGGAGGCCAGAACGGGGGCAGTCCGAGATAGGGCCGATGTGGTGGGAAAGCCGAGGCAGGGGTGAGTGGGAGGCGGAGGCGGCGAGAGGCTGAGAGGGAGGAAGCTTAGATGGGGGAGGGGGCGTGAAGTGGGAGAGACCGAGGCAGGAGAAGGCGAGGCAAGAGATGGGGCAAGAAGTGGGGGCGAGAGGGTGGAGGCAGAGACAGGGGAGGCCGAGAACCACAAAGTGAAAGGGGAGGGCGAGGTTGGGAATGTGCAGCGGTGAAGAGCAAAGCAAGGGAAGGGGAGGGGGAGGCCAAGGCGGATAAGGGCAAGATGGGGGAGGGCGAGACGGGGGGAAAGGCCGAGGCTGTGTGGGGAACGGGGTGGGGGGGAGACGGTGGTGACAGGTGGCCAAGAGGGAGGAACCGGAGACGAAGAGGGTGAAGTGGGAGAGGGAGAGATGGGGGAGGCTGAGGAACACCAAGAGGAAACGGGGGGCAAGGTGGAGCAGCAAGAGGGAGGGGAGGGTGAAACGGGGGAGGACAAGAACAGCAAGGAGGAGGAGGAGGAGGACAGTGATTACGAGGATGGGCAGGAGGATGGCAAAGATGAGGAGAAGGACCAGAAGGAGGGCGAGAACGAGGAACGCCCGGAGGATGAGGAGGAGAAACGGGAGGAGAACGAGGAGGCCAACGAAGAAGGATGACCGAGAGGACGAGGAGGAGAAGGAGTACAAGCCGGATGACGACGACGACTAGAAGGAGCAGGAGGAGGAGGAGTAGAAGAGGACAAAAAGCTGGGGGGGGGATGTGATGGAGGAATAGGAAGACAAGGAGAATGATGAGGTGGATGAAAATGAGGACCAGAACAAGGGGGACGATGAGGTGGGCAAGGAGGATGAGGGGGAGGAGGACGAGAAAAGGAGAAGGATAAAGGATGAGGAAGAAGGCAAGGAGGAGGTAGGGCCGAGCAGGAGGGCTAGGAGCAGAATGAAAATGAGGAGGAAGAGGACAGGAGGAGGAGAATTCATTCATTCCGTTGTATTTACTCCATTGTATTCATTGAGCCTATTACTGCTTGGAGACCACTGCGCTAAGCGCATGGAAAGTACAACTCAGCAGTAGAGAGGAACAATCCCTGCCCACACCGGGCTTACATTCTAAAAGGGGGGAGCCAGACATCGAATCAAGTAAACAAGCATCACTATACACAAATAGAATTATAGATATACACACAAGGTTATGGGGCTGCGAGAGGGGGTAGACCAAGTAGAGCGAGTCAGGGTGACACGGAGGGATGGGGGAGCTGAGGAAGAGGGGGGCTTGGTCTTGAAAGGGCTCTTGGCGAAGGCGAGCCTTCAATAGGGATCTGAAGTGGGGGCGGGTGGAGTGTGACTGGCAGATTGGGGGGCGGGCATTTCAGGCCACAGGTGCCGAGGTCAAAGGCAGGACAGCCGGGATTGAGGCACAGTGGGATGGTTATCACTAGGTGAAAACATTAGCACCACAGGAGGAAGAATATAGGATAATGAAGAAGCTGGAGGGGGCAAGTAGGAGGAGGGGGACGGAGACAAGGAGGGGGAGGAATGAAAGATACACAAAAAGAAGATGAGGAAGCGAACATGGAGAAGGAGGAAGAGGATAAAAGGAGGAAGCGGATGAGGACGACAAGGGGGATGACAAGGAAGAAGAGGAGGGCAAAGAGGATGAGGAAAACAAGGAGGAGGATGAGGAGGGAGGACAAGATGGAGGAAGAAGACCAAGAGAAGGAGAACAAAATGATGAGGTGGGGGAGGGGGAAGGAGGACGAGACGGGCAAGTCGGTGGAGGCCGAGACCAGGGAGGGTGAAGATGGGAAGGTCGAGACGGGGGAGGGCAAGGACGACAAGGAAGATGAGGATGAGCTGGACGCGAAGGAGGAAGATGCGGAGGAGAAAGAGGAAAATTAGCAGGAAAACAAGGAGGAAGGGAACACAAATGACAAGGAGGAGAACAAAAATGTGGACAAGGAAAACAGCGAGCTGGATGAGGATAAAGAGGACAAGGCGGAAGATGAAAATAACGAGAGAGAGACCGGAAAAGAGCAGAAGGAGGACGAAGGGAAGGAGAAAGGGGAGGACGAGGAGGAGTATGAGAAGGGGGAGGCCGAGACGGGAAAGGGCAAGACGGGCGAGGCGGGGGAGAAAGAGAGGGGAGAAGTTGAGACGGGAAGGCCGAGACAGGGGAAGCCGAGACACGGGGTGGGGGGGGCGGGGGGGCGAGGACGACGAGGAGAAGGAAGATGTGGAGAAGGAGGAAGAGGAAAATGAGCAGGACACCAAGGAGGAGGGGAACAAAGATGACAACAAGGAAGAGAACAAAAATAACGACAAGGAGGAGGACAACTAAACGGGTGAGGAGAAGGACGAGGAGGGGGACAAGAGGAGTAGGAGGCGGCAAACAAGGAAAAGTGAGGAGGAAAATGAAAAGCAGGAAGATGAGCAAGAAAAGAGGACAAGGAAGAGGGGGGCGAGAGAAAGGAGAGAAGGCGGGGAAGGAGGACAACGAGAAGCACAACAAGGATGACGAGGAAGACGAGGAGAACGATGAGACGGGTAAGAACGACGAGAGGGTCGAAGAGGAGGGCGAAAGTGGGAAAACGACTGCGCGGGTGAACGGGAAGAGGAGGACGAGGAGGGAGACGAGAAGGATGACTACGACGAGAAGGGCAAGGTGGAAGATGGGAATGATGAGAAAGAGAGGAGGAGTAGAAAAGAAGGGGAAGGAAGACAAGGAAGACAATGTGAAGGAGTAGGAGAATACAAGATGGACGAGGAGGAGCGCGAGAACGACAGGCAGACAGGCAGGCAGGGAGGATGAGGAGAAAGATGAAGAAAAGGACCAGGAGGAGGAGGAGCAAGAGTAATATGAAGAAAAGGAGGACAGGGAGGGTGCGGAGGAAGGGAGACAGGAGGAGGCCGAGGCGGCGGGGAGGGCGAGATGGGGGAGGTCGAGGAGGAGGAGGAGGAGGAGGAGGAGGAGGAGGAGGAGTATGAGAAAGACAAGGATTAAGTGGATGGGGAGGAGGCTGAGAAGGATGAGGAAAAGGACCAGAAGGAGAAGGAGGAAGAGGAGGAAGAAAAGGGCGAGCAAGAGGAGGACACGACGGAGGAGGAGGAGGAGGAGGAGGAGGAGAAGAAGAAATGGGAGGGGAACGAGGAGGATGACGACTACCGAGAGGATGGGGACCGAGAGGAGGAGGAGAAGGAGCAGGAGACAGATGATAAGGAGCAGGAGTAGAGGAGGACAGAGAAGAGAGGGAGGAGGGTATAGAGGAGAAAGAGGAGGAGGAGAACAAGAATGATAATGAGGAGGATGAAAATGAGGAGGACGGCAAGGAGGAAGAGGAGAAAGAGGACAAGGAGAACGATGAGGAGGGCGACAAGGATGAGGGGGGAAGAGGACGAGAAGTGGACAAGGACAAAGGACAAGGAGGGAGGCTAGGAGCAGAATGAAAATGAGGAGGAAGAGGACAGGAGGAGGAGAATTCATTCATTCCATGGTATTTACTCCATCGTATTTATTGAACTTATACTGTGCGTGGAACACCCTACTAAGCGCTTGGAAAGTGCAATTCAGCAATCAAGAGAAACAATCCCCGCCCACACCGGGCTTAGTCTAAAAGGGGAGAGACAGACGTCAAAAGTCAACATTCATTCATTCCATCGTATTTATTGAGCGCTTACCGTGTGCAGAGCACCGTGCTGAGTGCTTGGGAAGTACAAGTTGGCAACACAGAGAGACGGTCCCTACCCGACAATGTAGGGACAGTCTAGAAGGCAACAGGCATCAGTGTACACAAATAGAATTCTAGAATATCCGCCAAGCTAGCACTCTTCTTCCTTTCAAGGCCTTACTGAGAGTTCACCTCCTCTAGGAGGCCTTCCCAGGCTGAGCCCCCTCCTTCCTCTCCCCCTCCTCCCCCTCTCCACCCCCCTGCCGTACCTCCTTCCCTTCCCCACAGCACCAGTATATATGTATATATGTTTGCACGTATTTATTACTCTATTTATTTATTTTACTTGTGCATATCTATTCTATTTATTTTATTTTGTTAATATGTTTTGTTTTGTTCTATGTTTCCCCTTTCTAGACTGTGAGCCCACTGTTGGGTAGGGACTGTCTCTATATGTTGCCAACTTGTACTTCCCAAGCGCTTAGTACAGTGCTCTTCAAACACTGTCGCTCAATAAATCGCTCAATAAATACGATTGATTGATATATATACACAAATACCGTGGGGCTGGGAGAGGGGTAGAGCAAAGGCGAGTCGGGGTGACGCGGAAGGAAGGCGGAGTTGAGGAAAAGAGGAGCTTAGTCGGAGAAGGCTGTTTGGAGGAAGCGAGCCTCTAATAGGGATTTGAAGGGAGGGGAAGTGTGATTAGCAGGTTTGACGGGAGGGGCATTCCAGGCCACAAGTAGGGCACGGGCCAGGGGTCGACGGCGGGATGGGGGAAACGAGGCACGGTGAGAAAGTTATCACCAGAGGAAAGGGTGGGGAGGACTGGGCGGACGGGAAGGATGACGAGGAGAAGTGCAGCGAGGAGGGGGGCGGAGAGGGTGTCGACGAAAAGGACGAGGAAGACGACGAAGGGGAGGGGGATAAGGGGCAGGAGGAGAGGGATGAGGAGGAGGAGTAAAAGAGAAAGTGAGAGGAGGATGATAAGGATAAGGCGAAGGAGGATGGGAGGGAGGACGGGGAGGAGGAGGAGAAGGATGAAGACAAGGAAGTGGACGGGGGGGAAGAGGAGCAGAGTGGGGAGGAGCAGGAGAGAATGAAAAAGAGGACGACCGTGACAAGGAGGACCCCGCCGCCACCGAGGAGGCCGCCGCCGCCGCCGAGGAGGACGCTGCTGACGCCGAGGAGGCCGCCGCCGCCGCCGACGACGACGAGGAGGACGAGGAGGAGGACGACGACGATGAGGAGGAGGAGGAGGAGGAGGAGGACGACAACGAGGAGGACGAGGAGGAGAACGAGGAGGAGGACGAGGAGGGGGACAACGAAGACGACGAGGATGAGGTGGACGACGAAGACGACGAGGATGCCACCGAGGAGAACGTCAGCGAGGACGAAGGGGAGGACATCGGTGAGGAGGAGGAGGAGGATGGGGGGGCGGACGGGGCAGACCCGGGGGACAGGGCAGACGAGGGGATAACGAGGAGGAGAACGAGATGGATGATAAGTTGGGACGAGGAGGATGACAAGGTCGAAGACGACGAGAGTAGGGGTCGGGGTGAGGGGAGAGACACTCGCCGCCGAGACCTCTTCTGGCAACACAAAATAGGATCCCAAAGCATCACTCCGATGGAAGTGAGGTGTAATTGTAGCTCCTTCACCCGTCCTTGTTGATGCACATCCAAAACCTTGGGAGCGATGCCTGGATTAGGGATCCTGAAGGTTTGGGTTTTTCACCTTGCCCTCAGATGGGACCAGTTCTCTCCACAGGCAAAGACCACATCTAAAATCGCCAGACACTAATGTCACCAGGTGCATCAGTGGTCTCAAAGCTGGAGAGATGAGTAGGAGTTTCCAACTTTGGAGGGGGGGGGGGTGCACGGTCAGTTCTCCCTCCTCCTAATGACCCCACCACCAGGAGAGTTGAGGTCTACAGACTATCCATCCCACTTAAGATGAATGCACAACTCTGCCAGACTAATAAGTGACCACCCCTTCCAAATCCAGGAGGGTCTTGTAGGCCAGGAACTGGAGATCCAACTCAAATTGGACAAAATTCGATTTTGAGGACAATGCCAAACTTTGATATTCCCTGTCTGTGCCTGTTACAACTCCATCTCAGAAATCTGTTTTTCAGAGAGAAATACAGTAGACATGCTAATAGACTTCCCACCTGACTCTGGACACTAGTGTCTCAGAAGCCACCGCCAGCAGGCCCAGACAGATCCCTTCCCGCAGACAGGACCGTGGGTGCGGAAAGGTCGGATCCCTCTATAGATAATAATAATAATAATAATAACAATAATAATGGCACTTATTAAGCGCTTACTATGTGCAAAGCACTGTTCTAAGCGCTGGGGAGGTTACAAGGTGATCAGGCTGTCCCACGGGGGGCTCACAATCTTAATCCCCATTTTACAGATGAGGTAACTGAGGCCCAGAGAAGTTAAGTGATTTGCCCAAAGTCACACAGCTGACAATTGGTGGAGACGGGATTTGAACCCATGACCTCTGACTCCAAAGCCCGTGCTCTTTCCACTGAGCCACGCTGCTTCTCTAATGCCCCACGTCTTCTTTCCCACAGTCGAGGTAGACGGGACGGGTTCCCTGCACAGAACACCAGACCCGATTTCCGGAGCCGGCCTTCATACCAAGAGTGGCGGCCTCCTCAGAACTATCCTTCCCCAAAAGCTAAACCCATTGTGTACAAACACACACACACACACACACGATTAAATAAAAAATAAGTAAAATAATTCACTTTGTGATGGCAACATGGTCAAAAGTTCCATCTCTCACTGCTGGGGTAAGTTTGGGGATTCACCTGACTGTGCCCACACTGCAAGGGGATGGTCTTCAAGGCCAGGGCGATGCACCGAACAGCATCCGTTTGGAGAGAAATAGCCAGTCGGATTCCACCCTCGGTCAGAATAGCACAAGCTGGGCACGGCGGGGCTCCTCCCCGAGTCGGCGAGACAGGGAGCCAGAAGGGATGCAGCCCAAAACTTGGGACTCCTCGCCAAGAACTCCTCCGGGTGCCCGGCGGAGGAGGCCAGAGCATCGCTCCGATGCGAATATGTCGTTACTGGACATTTTCCACCCCTCCTGGCCGAAACCCAAGGAAACCGGCCTCAAAAACCAAACACGGATCGGTGAGGCTCGGGAGCCGGGTTCCCTGTCCCGCCCGCCGAGTTCCTCATCTGTTGCCAAACACTTCGGTGTCCAGTAATGGCTGTTCTCACGGCTAGAGATGGAGGGGTAGCAAAGGGTAAAAAACCTGAAGTTTATTTTGTAGGGTTTTCTATTTTTGGTGGGGGGAGGAGGGGGAAGGACAGGGCCAACAATTTAACCCATTTCCCCTGAAACGCTGACCACCACAGTTGAGCTTACTGCAACACCTTGCCCTATCAATCCTGAGCTGCCATCTCCTTAGAACCCCAACAGGACCTCAATCTCCAGGAATTAGAGTTTCAGGACACCCGGAAGTCCAACTCTAATACAAAACCTGCTCGCTCAGTTCCTCCCAGCCATACCTCTGCCGACTCCTTTAAGTCATCCCACCGTGATCTTTGCGGTGCCGTGATTGGTGCTATGAGGCTCCTTTCGGTGTCTAAGCCAAAAGCTTAGACAGCTCAGGACACCCTCCTCCCCTACCCCCACAGACTCCCTGCCCCCTCCAAGACACAGTACTCGCCGCAGATGCCTCCTCCGGGTACAAGGCGGAGCCCGGATCCGATAGAAGCGAGGCGTCGCTGCGCCTTTCCCGCCGGGTCCGACGAACGCCCCCCCTCCCCCGGAGTCGGGGAACCCGGCCTTTAAAGATGCATATAGGGGTCGGTGAGCCCGTAGGGAAGGGTTTCCGCATCCTGCCCTCTAACGCCGAGCTCTTCAGGCTCCAGCAGACTCAGTTATAGATAGAGAGGGAGGGAGGGGTAGGAGGTCCCAGGCAACCCACGGTTTTGGGGGCAGCTACCGTTTTCCCAGACACCATTTTCCCACTCCCCAACCACACACTGAACCTGTTATTGGGAGAAATTAGATGAATAGACAAACCACAGCTAAGTTGACTGCAACTCTCTGCCCTATTTACACTCAGTGGCCCCACCTCAAAACCTCAGCTCTGTTAGTCGTATAGATAGTCGTATCTATCGAGCACTCACTCTGTGCAGAGCACCGTACTAAGCGCTTGGGAAGAACAAGTTGGCAACATAGAGAGATGGTCCCTACCCAACAGCGGGCTCACGGTCTGGAAGAGTTCCTCCCGGCGGCCTGTGCTCCGTCATTCCAGAAGGTGGCTCATTCTCTAGACGCCGCAGGCCCATACAACTGTACGAGTCAACTTCGAGGGAGAAGAACGAGAAGCACAAGAACGAGAAGAGTATCCGTGAAGCACTCACTGCGTGCCAAGAACCATTCTGAGCGTCGGGGTAGATACGAGATAATCACGTCCTCCCACGTGGGGCTCACGGTCTCAATCCGCATTTTACAGATGAGGTGACAGGCACGGAGATGTCAAGCCACCGGCCCATTGTCGCACGGCTGAGTGGCGGAGCGGGGATCATCACCCACGACCTCCGACTCTCAAACCCGTGCTCTTTCCGCTAAGCCGGGCAGTTTCTCTGAGTACCCGGTCTCATCACTCTCATCCTCCCGAAGGGTCAGCTGACTCGGTCTTGGACCGGACTCCGCTAGTCTGCGCTTTTCAGAAACTAACGGATACCATCCTAACAGAGCTGAGGTTTTGAGGAGGGGGCCGCTGAATAACAACGGGGCAGAGAGTTGCGGTCGGCTTAGCCGCGGTCGGCCTTATTTGCCTCATTTCTCCCAAAACTGGACCGTGAGAAGCCATCGACGTCAGACATGGAAGGGTCCCTTCCCCGGGAACCAAGGTCATACGGGGCGATGTCGCATATGAGAAGAAGGATTCAGCGATGAACAGAGATGATCGGGAAACAAAGGATGCCAACTTTGCGCTCAAGTGCCAACTCGAGGCCCCGGAACCTGACGCGCAGCACGGGGATCGACAAGGTTTCGCTCCCGTGGGAGCATCTTCAGGAGGGCCGAAGGGAGTCGTCCATGTCAGCCAGGGTTAGGCTCATGCCAAGGAAAGATCCGTTAAAACCCCACCCATGTTAGCGGCCCACGCTCGACACATAGAACGCTCATTCCACGCACTGCCGTGTTCGCGGTTCGCTCCGTGCCCGGAGCGGCCGTCGTGTGCCAAATGCTCCCGGGAGGGAGTGGGATTAAAGCTGCCTGATTTGGAGTGAACCGTGATGTTCGCGTTCTCTATGCTAACCCCTCAGAGATCCGGTAGCAGAGGGCAAGGCCCGACTGGAAGAGGGTAGCCAGGACAAGGCAGAAGAGAAGGGAAGGACCAGGACCAGATAGAAGAGGAGGTTCAAAACCAGGTGGAGGAGATGGGCCTGGACCAGGACAAGTTGAAGCAGGCGTGGCCAGCTGCAAGAGGAAGAAGGGGGCCAGAACAAGAGAGAAGAGGAGAGTCTTCAAGACCAATTAGATGAAGAGGACAATGACCGGGAGGAAGGAGGGCAGCCAGAACGAGGTAGATAAAGAGGGACAGAACACAGTAGAGAAAGGGGACTAGGATCCCCCCCCCCCGGAATAGGAAGAACATTACCTACAGGACCCGACTGAGAAGGCAGGAGGGCAGGACCGGGAAGAGAAGAGAGTGCTCGGAACAATACAAAGTGGGATGGTCAAGACCTAACAGAGAAGGAGGGGTAGGACAAGACAGAGAAGGGAGGGGGTGTAGACCGGACTGAGAAGGGAGGGGTGCAGACCAGACTGAGAAGGGAAGGGTGCAGACCAGACGGAGAAGCGGGATAAGACCGGACAGAGAAAGGAGGTGGGCAGGACCGGACAGAGGGGGTGATAGGACCGGACAGAGAAAAGGTGAGAGGGGGGATTGGACAGAGAAAGGGTGGAGTGCAGGCCAGGCGGAGAAGAGGGGTGCAGAACCAGAGAAGGGGGTGTAAACAGAGAAGGGAGATGCTGACCAGACAGTGAATGGGGTTGCAGATGGAAATGGGGGGTGCAGACCGTCTGGGGGTTGTAAACAGAAAAGGGGGGGGGGGTGTACACAAGATGTAGAAGGGGGTTTTAGATCAGACAGAGAAGGGGGGTGCAGACCAGAGAAAGGGGGTGCAGACCAGAGAAGTGGGGATGCAGACCAGACATAGGAGAAGGTGCCAACCAGACAGTGAATTGGGTTGTAGACAGAGAAGTGGGTTCTAGACCAGATGGAGACGGGTGGGGGCAGAATCAGACGGAGATGGTAGGGCAGAACCAGGCGGAGATGGGTGTGTGTGTGTATGTGTGCAGAACCAGACAGAGTCGGGGTGTGTGTGTGTGCAGAACCAGATGGAGATGGGGGGTAGGTGCAGAACCAGATGGAAACGGGGGGGGGGGGTTGCAGAGCCAGATGGAGATGGGGTGTGCAGAACCAGATGGAGATGGGGGGTGCAGACAGAAAACGGAGGTGTACACCAGCTGTAGAAGGGGGCTTTAGATCAGACGGAGAAGGGGGGTGCAGGCCAGAGAGTCAATGGGGTTGTAGACAGAGAAGGGGGGTGCAGAACCAGATGAAGACGGGCGGTGTAGACGGAGACGGGGGTGCAGACCAGACAGAGAAGGAGGGGTGTAGACCAGAGAAGGGGGGTGTACACCAGACAGAGAAGGGGGGGTGTAGACAAGACAGAGAAGTGGAGGTGCAGACCAAACAGAGAAGGGGGTTGACCAGACAGAGGGTGTAAACAGAGAAGGGGGGTGCAGACCAGACAGAGAAGGGGGGGTGCAGACCAGACAGAGAAGGGGGTGCAGACCAGACAGAGAAGGGGATGCAGACCAAACAGAGAAGGGGGGTTCAGACAAGGAAGTGAGGTGCAGACCAGACGGAGACGGGGGGCAGACAGGACGAAGAAGGTGGGGGTGTAGACCAGACAGTGAATGGGGTTGTAGACAGAAAAGAGAGATGTACACCAGCCGGAGACGAGGAGGGGTGTATGTCAGCCGGAGATGGTGGAGGGGGTGTACGCCAGCTGGAGACGGGGGGTTGCAGGCCAGCCGGAGATGGGGGGAGGGGTGCAGGCCAGCTGGAGATGTGGGTGGGTGCAGGCCAGCCTGAGACGGGGGTGGGTGCAGGCCAGCCTGAGACGGGGGTGGGTGCAGGCCAGTCGGAGATGGAGGGGTGAGTGCAGGCCAGCCGGAGACGATGGGGGGGTGCAGGCCAGCCGGAGACGGGGGGGCGGTGGGGGCAGACCAGCCGGAGACGGGGGTGGGGTGGGTGCAGGCCAGCTGGAGATAAGGGAAGTGGGTGCAGGCCAGCCGGAGATGGGGGGGGTGGGTGCAGACCAGCCGGAGACGGGGGGTTGCAGGCCAGCCGGAGACGGGGGGTTGGGTGCAGGCCAGCCGGGGACGGGGGGGAAGATAGCACTAGACGGGGCGGGGGAATAGCACTAGGTGGGGTGTGGGGGATAGCACTAGGCAGGGTGTGGGGATAGCGCTAGGCGGAACGGTGGGATTGCACTAGTTGGAGTGGGGAACAAAAGCACTAGATGGAGCCGGGTGGTAGCACTAGGCGGAACAGGGGGGATAGAAACAGACTGGGGTCGGGGGGATAGGACAAGTCAGAGCGAGGGGGAGGGGATAGGACCACTCCTAACGGTGGGGGGGGGGGTGATAGAACCAGTCATAGCGGTGGGGAGGGGGGACGATAGGGCCAGTCAGAGCGGTGGTGGGGAGGCGATAGGACTAGTCAGAGAGGTGGGTGGGGGCGAAAGGACCAGTCGGAGCCGTGGGGGGGTGGCACGATAGGACAAGTCGGATCCTTAGTCGTGGGGGGGGGGGCGATAGGACCAGTCGGAGCCGTGGAGAAAGGACCAGGCAGAGCACGGGAGATAGATTTAGATAGAGTGGGGGCGGGTAAAATTTGAAAGAGCGAGGGGGATAGTACTAGATGGAACGGGGGGGATAGCACTAGACAGAGATGGGGGATAACACTAGGCAGAGCGGCAGGATTGCACTACTTGGAGCGGGGAGCAATAGCACTAGATGGAGTGTGGGGGGATAGCACTAGACGGAGCCCGGGGGATAGCATTAGAAGGAGCGAGGGTGGGGATGGAAACAGACTGGGGTCGGAGGTGATAGGACCAGTTGGAGTGAGGGGGAAGGGATAGGATCACTTGGACCGGTGGGGGGGACGGACGACGATTGGACCAGTCAGAGCAGTGGGTGTCGGGGGGCAATAGGAGCAGTCGGAGCGCGGGGGGGCCGGGGGACAATAGGATCAGTCGGAGTCGTTGGTGGGGGGGGGGGGGGCATATGACCAGTCTGATCCGTGGAGCGGGGGGAGTTTTAGTACCAGTCGGAGCAGGAGGGAAAGGACCAGACGGGTACAGTGGATAGATTTAGACAAAGCGGTGGAGAGGTAAAATTTGACAGGGGGGTGGTTTGGAAAAAGACGGAGTCGGGGGGATAGCACAAGACAGAGCGGGGGGGGATAGCACGAGACGGAGCCGGGGGGATAGCACGAGACGGAGCGGGGGGGGATAGCTCTAGGCGGAGCGGGGGGATAGCACTAGGCAGGGCTTGGGGGCGACAGCACTAGGAGGGGCGGGGGGATAGCACTAGGCAAAGCGGCTTGGGGGGATAGCACTAGGCGGAGCCGGGGGGATAGCACTAGGCGGAGCAGGGAGGGATAGCACTAGGCGGAGCGGGGGATAGCACCAGAAGGGCCAGGGGGATAGCACCAGGCGGGGAGGGGGTCGATAGTCCCGGGCGGAGCGGGGGGATAGCATTAGACAGAACGGGGGGAAAGCCCAAGGCGGAGCGGGAGGAGAGCCCTAGGCGGGGCGGGGGGCGACAGCCCTAGGCGGGGCGGGTGGCGACAGCCCTAGGCGGGGTGGGGGTGACAACCCTAGGCGGGGCCGGGGGATAGTACTAGGCAGGGCGAGGGGCTGCAGCACTGAGGGGGCAGGGGGGAAAGCACTAGGCAGAGCGGGTGGGGGTGATAGCACTAGGCGGAGCCGGGGGATAGCACTAGGTGGAGCAGGGGGGATTCATTATCTGCCAATTCTATTATTGCCATAACATATTGATTGCTTAACTACACCCTGTGATGCCATCGCCTACTTTTATTATTGCTACTGTTTTATTGCTTCTGCATCTCAGTTGTTAACCTCCCACTGTACTGTCACTCGCCCTGCTGACCTCACCATGAACTTTCAGTTCACTTGCTCCCAACTGCCATTCCCATTCCTCACCTTCCCCTTCCCCTCTCCCACCCAGCTGTTTCCCTCCCTCTCCCCCATCAAGACCACTCCCCCTCACCCCCTAACAAGGATTCCTCTGTACCAGCGCAGGTCCTCCGCTCCTCCCTCCCGGCCCCCTCCCTCCCCTTCTCCCCGCCCCCACCCCATCCCAGTTCTCCTTTCCCATTGCCACCCCCCTTCCCACTATCCCCGCCCAGGCCCCCGCCAACTCATCCCAATCCAAACCCTCCCCACCCCTCGCACCCTTCCCCCTCCCTCCCCACTCTCGACAGCTGCTGCCAAGTGTGGCCTCTGGAACTCCCGCTCCGTTTTAAGTAAGATCCCTTTCATCCTGGATCTTTTCCTTTCCATTTCTCTACTCCTCCTCGCCCTAACTGAAACATGGCTGTCGCCGGACGACACGGTCTCTTCTGCTGCTCTCTGCAGTGCAGGCCTCTTCTTCTCCCACTCCCCCAGACTCACCGGAAAAGGAGGAGGTGTCGGTTTCCTTCTCGCCCCCCAATGTCACTTTCGCACTATCCCTCCTCCCCCTTCCCTTTCCTTCCCTTCCTTTGAAGCCCACATTATTCGCCTCTACCACCCCCTCCAGATTCTTGTAGCCATCATCTACCGCCCTCCCGGCCCCACTTCCAACTTCTTTAACGACTTTGACCCCTTCCTCACCTTCCTTCTCTCCTTCTCCATGCCCACTCTGATCCTCGGAGACTTCAATATCCACATGGATATCCCTAACGACTCCTCTGCCGCCCGCCTTCTATCTCTCCTTGACGCTGCCAACCTCTTCCTCCACCCCACCTCACCCACTCACCAACTTGGTCATACCCTCGACCTCATCATCTCCTACCGCTGCACTGTGTCCACCCTCACCAACTCTGTAATCCCTCTCTCTGATCATAATCTTCTCACCTGCCTCCTCACTCACACTCCTTTCCCCTGTAAATCCGTATTACTCCCTCACAGAGACCTCCGCTCTCTGGACCCCACCCATCTTTCGGAGCGCCTCACACCCCACCTCGCCGCCCTCTCCTCTCTACCCAGTCTTGATGATCAGATTACTGCTCTCAACTCTACCCTTTCTACTCAGCTAGACTCACTCGCTCCCCTTTCCCTTCGCCGCTCTCGCACCACTAACCCACAGCCCTGGATCACTGCCACTGTCCGCCTCCTTCGCTCTTCTGCTCGAGCTGCCGAACGCTGCTGGCGAAAGTCTAAACACCATGCCAACCTCGTTCACTTCAAGTTTATCCTTTCCTGCCTTAACTCAGCCCTCTCTTCTGCCAGACAAAACTATTTCTCCTCCCTTATTGACACCCATGCCCATCACCCCCGCCAGCTCTTCCGTACATTCAACTCCCTTCTCAGGACCCCGGTTCCTTCCCCTCCTCCTTCCCTCACCCCCAACGATCTGGCCTCCTACTTCATTAACAAAATTAAATCCATCAGGTCCAACCTCCCCAAAGTCTCTTCCCCCCTTTCTCCAACCCCCCGGCTCTCAACACTCTCTGCTACTCTTCCAACCTTCCCAGCGGTATCCTCAGAGGAACTCTCCTCCCTCCTCTCAAGTGCTACTCCGGCCACCTGTGCTTCTGACCCCATTCCCTCTCATCTTATGAAATCTCTCGCTCCATCCCTTCTCCCCTCCTTAACTTCTATCTTCAACCACTCACTCTCCACTGGTTCCTTCCCCTCTGCCTTCAAACATGCCCATGTCTCTCCCATCCTAAAAAAACCCTCTCTTGACCCCATCTCACCTTCTAGTTATCGTCCCATATCCCTGCTACCATTCCTTTCCAAACTCCTTGAACGAGTTGTCTACACGCGCTGCCTAGAATTCCTCAACAACAACTCTCTCCTCGACCCCCTCCAGTCTGGCTTCCGTCCCCTTCATTCCACGGAAACTGCCCTCTCAAAGGTCACCAATGACCTCCTGCTTGCCAAATCCAACGGCTCCTACTCTGTCCTAATCCTCCTCGACCTCTCAGCTGCCTTCGACACTGTGGACCACCCCCTTCTCCTCAACACGCTATCTGACCTTGGCTTCACAGACTCCGTCCTCTCCTGGTTCTCCTCTTATCTCTCCCGTCGTTCTTTCTCAGTCTCTTTTGCAGGCTCCTCCTCCCCCTCCCATCCTCTTACTGTGGGGGTTCCCCAAGGTTCAGTGCTTGGTCCCCTTCTGTTCTCAATCTACACTCACTCCCTTGGTGACCTCATTCGCTCCCACGGCTTCAACTATCATCTCTACGCTGATGACACCCAGATCTACATCTCTGCCCCTGCTCTCTCCCCCTCCCTCCAGGCTCGCATCTCCTCCTGCCTTCAGGACATCTCCATCTGGATGTCTGCCCGCCACTGAAAGCTCAACATGTCGAAGATTGAGCTCCTTGTCTTCCCTCCCAAACCTTGTCCTCTCGCTGACTTTCCCATCTCTGTTGACGGCACTACCATCCTTCCCGTCTCACAAGCCCGCAACCTTGGTGGCATCCTCGACTCCGCTCTCTCATTCACCCCTCACATCCAAGCCGTCACCAAAACCTGCCGGTCTCAGCTCCGCAACATTGCCAAGATCCGCCCTTTCCTCTCCATCCAAACCGCTACCCTGCTCATTCAAGCTCTCATCCTATCCCGTCTGGACTACTGCATCAGCCTTCTCTCTGATCTCCCATCCTCGTGTCTCTCTCCACTTCAATCAATACTTCATGCTGCTGCCCGGATTATCTTTGTCCAGAAACGCTCTGGGCATATTACTCCCCTCCTCAAAAACCTCCAATGGCTACCAATCAATCTACGCATCAGGCAGAAACTCCTCACCCTGGGCTTCAAGGCTCTCCATCACCTCGCCCCCTCCTACCTCACCTCCCTTCTCTCCTTCTACAGCCCAGCCCGCACCCTCCGCTCCTCCACCACTAATCTCCTCACTGTACCTCGTTCTCGCCTGTCCCGCCATCGACCCCCGGCCCACATCATCCCCCGGGCCTGGAATGCCCTCCCTCTGCCCATCCGCCAAGCTAGCTCTCTTCCTCCCTTCAAGGCCCTACTGAGAGCTCACCTCCTCCAGGAGGCCTTCCCAGACTGAGCCCCTTCCTTCCTCTCCCCCTCGTCCCCCTCTCCATCCCCCCATCTTACCTCCTTCCCTTCCCCACAGCACCTGTATATATGTATATATGGTTGTACATATTTATTACTCTATTTATTTATTTATTTATTCATTTATTTTGCTTGTACATTTCTATTCTATTCATTTTATTTTGTTGGTATGTTTGGTTTTTGTTCTCTGTCTCCCCCTTTTAGACTGTGACCCCACTGTTGGGTAGGGACTGTCTCTATGTATTGCCAATTTGTACTTCCCAAGCGCTTAGTACAGTGCTCTGCACATAGTAAGCGCTCAATAAATACGATTGATTGATTGATTGATTGATTGATAGCACTAGGCAGGGGGGATAGTATTAGGCAGAGCAGGGAGGGTTAGCACTAGGCGGAGTGGGGGGATAGAACCAGATGGGGCAGGGGGATAACACCAGGCGGGGCGGGGGGATAGCACTAGACAGAGTGGGGGAGAGCCCTAGGCGGAGCGGGAGGAGAGCCCTAGGCGCGGCGGGGAGCGACAGTCTTAAACGGGGTGGGGGGCGACAGCCTTAGGCGGGGTGGGGGTGACAACCCTAGGCGGGGCGGGTGGATAGCACTAGGTGGAGCGGGGGGATAGCACTGGGGGGGGGACAGCCCTAGGCGGGGCGGGGGGAGACAGCCCTCGGTGGGGCGGGGAGCTACAGCACTAGGCAGAGTCGGGGGGATAGTACTAGATGGAGTGGGGGGTACAGCACTAGGCGGGGAGAAATAGCACTAGGCAGAGCAGGACAGCACTAGGAGTGGGGGATAGCACTAGGCAGAGCAGGGGGGATAGCACTAGGTGGAGCGGGGGGATAGCACTAGACAGAGCGGGAGGGGCGACAACTCTAGTCGGGGCGGGGGACGAAAGCCCTACGCGGAAAGGGGGGATAGCGCTAGGCAGAGCGGGGGGATAGCACTAAGCAGGGCGAGGGGGATAGCACTTGGCGGGGCAAGGGGGATAGCACTTGGCGGGGCGGGGGTCGACAGCACTAGGCGGGGCGGGGGGACGACGGCACTAGGTGAGGCCGGGGGAGAAAGCACTAGGCGGAGCAGGGGGGCGGATAGCACTAGGCGGAGCGGGGGGACAGCACTAGGCGGAATGGGGGAGCGACAGTTCTAGGCGGGGCGGGGGGGGACAACACTAGACGGGGTGAGGGATAGCACGTAATGGCGCGGGTGGATAGCACTAGATGGGGCGGGGGGCGACATCAGTAGGCAGGGTGGGGGGATAGCACTATGCGGGGCTGGGGGGCGACAGCCCTAGGCGGGGTGGGAGGCGACAGCACTAGGCAGAGCTGTGGGGGATAGCACTAGGCGGAGCAGGGGGATAGCACTAGATGGAGCGGGGGGGATAGCAGTAGACGGAGCTGGGAGATAGAACTAGGAGGAGCCGGGGGATAGCACTAGGCGGGGCGGGGGTGCGACAGCACTAGGCGGGGCGGGGGCGACAGCACTAGGCGGGGAGGGGGGCCACAGCACTAGGCAGAGCTGGGGGAGGGATAGCACTAGGCAGAGCTGGGGGCGACAGCACTAGGCGGGGTGGGGGGGGCGACAGCACTAGGCGGGGAGGGGCCCACAGCACTAGGCAGAGCTAGGGGCGACAGCCCTAGGCGGGGCGGGGGGCGACAGCCCCAGGCGGGGTAGGGGAGATAGCACTAGGCGGGGGGGGGGCGACAGCCCTAGGTGGGGCAGGGGGGATAGCACTAGGCAGAGCTTGGGGGGGATAGCTCTAGGCAGAGCCTGGGGGGATAGCACTAGCCGGGGGGGGGGAATAGCACTAGGCAGAGCAGGGGAGGATAGTACTAGGCGGAGTGAGGGGATATCACTAGGCTGGGCGGGGGGGGCGACAACCCTAGGCGGCGCCGGGGGGGCTACAGCCCTAGGCGGAGCAGGGGGATAGCACTAGACGGAGCGGGGAGATAGCACCAGGCGGAGCGGGGGGGGGCGGCAACCCTAGGTGGGGCTGGGGGCGACAGCACTAGGCGTGGCGGGGGGGCGACTACATTAGGCAGGGAGGGGGAAAGCACTCGGTGGAGCGGGGGGGACAGCACTTGGCAGGGGGCGACAGCACTAGGCAGGGCCGGGGTCCACAGCACTAGGCAGAGCTAGGGGAGATAGCACTAGGCAGAGCTGGGGGCGACAGCACTAGGCGGGGCGGGGGGCGACAGCCCCAGGTGGGGCGGGGGGAGACAACCCTAGGCGGGGCGGGGAACGACAGCCCTAGGCGGAGCGGGGGAATAGCACTAGGCGGGGCGGGGGGGCGGCAGCCCTAGGTGGGGCAGGGGGCGACAGCCCTGGGCCGGGCGGGGGGATAGCACTAGACGGAGTAGGGGGATAGCACTGGACGGAGCCGGGGGGCGACAACCCTAGGCGGGGCGGGGGGCGACAGCCCTAGGCGGAGCGGGGGAATAGCAGTAGGCGGATCGGGGGGATAGCACTAGGCGGGGCGGGGGGCGGCAGCCCTAGGCGGGGGGGCGACAGCACTAGGCGGGGCAGTGGGCGACAGCCGTAGGTGGGGCGGGGGGCGACAGCACTAGGCAGAGCGCGGGGGGATAGCACTAGATAGAGCGGGGGGGACAGCACTAGGCTGGGGGGGATAGTACTAGGCGGGGCGGGGGTATAGCCCTAGGCAGAGCTGGGGGATAGCACTAGACGGAGTGGAGGGGGGGGGGTGACAGCCCTAAGCGGGTCAGGGGGATAGCACTAGATGGAGCAGGGGGTTAGCACTAGGCAGAGCGGGGGCGATAGCACTAGACGGAGATCGGGGGGACAGCACTAGGCGGAACAGGGGGCGACAGCACTAGGCAGAGCCGAGGGGGGATAGCACTAGGCGTGGGGGGAATAGCACTAGGCAGAGCCGGGGGGGTGATAGCACTAGGTGGAGCGGGGGGATAGCACTAGACGGAACGGGGGGATAGCACTAGGCAGAGCGGTGTAAAATAGCACTAGGCGGGGCGGGGGGGGCGACAGCCCTAGGCGGGGTGGGGGGGTGACAGCACTAGTTGGGGCGGGGGTCGACAGCACTAGGCAAAGCGAGGGGGGGATAGCACTAGGTGGGGCAGGGGAGACAGCCCTAGGCGAGGCAGGGGGATAGTACTAGACGGAGCGGGGGCATAGCACTAGGCGGGGCGGGGGGGGCGACAGCCCCAGGCGTTGAGGGGTTGACTGCACTAGGCAGAGTTGGGGGACAGCACTAGACGGAGCGGGGCGGGGCGACAGCCCTAGGCGGGGAAAGGGGAGACAACCCTAGGCAGGGCGGGGGGCAACAACTCTAGGCGGGGCGGGGGGATAGCACTAGACGGAGCGGGGAGATAGCACTAGGCAGAGCGGGGGTGCATAGCACTCGGCGAGGCAGGGAGGGCGACAGACCTAGGAGGGCTGGGAGGCGAGAGCGCTAGTAGAATAGGGGGGCGACAGCCCTAGGCGGGCGGGGGGCGACAGCCCCAGGCGGGGCGGGGGGCGACAGCCCTAGGCGGGGGGGGACACAGCACTAGGCAGGATGGGGTCGACAGCACTAGGCAGGGCGGCGGGGATAGCACTAGGCGGGGGGGGGGCGATAGCCCCAGGCCGGGTGGGGGTCGACAGTGCTAGGCCGCCTCTAGCAGTGCTTCCCCCCCCCCTAGAAAAGTACAAGACGGAGCCGGGTCGAAAGCACTATGTGGGGGGGCATAGAACTAGGCGGGGGGCATAGCACTAGGTGGTGCGGGGAGGGGAATAGCACTAGGAGGAGCGGGGAGGATAGCACTAGGCAAGGCGGGAGGGACAGCACTAGGCGGGGTGGGGGGCGACAGCAGTAGGCAGAGTGAGGGGGCGACAGCAGTAGGTGGAGCGGGGGGGATAGCACTAGGCAGAGCAAGGTGGGATAGCACTAGGCGTAGGGAGGAGGGAGGGGGAATAGCACTAGCCGGAGCGGGGGGATAGCACTAGCCGGAGCGGGGGCGGGTAGCACTAGGCGGAGCACGGGGCACAGCACTAGGCGGGGCGGAGGGCGACAGCACTAGGTGGGGCGGGGGGGGCGACAGCCCTTGGCGGGGCGGGGGTCCACAGCACTAGGTGGAAAGGGGGTCCAAATCACTAGGCGGAGCGGGGGGCAACAGCACTAGGAGGAGCGGGGAACCACAGCACTAGGAGGAGCGGGGGGCCACAGCACTAGGAGGAGCGGGGGGCCACAGCACTAGGCGGAGCGGGGGGCCACAGCACTAGGCGGGGGGGGGGGCATAGCACTAGGTGGTGCGGGGGGATAGCACTAGGAGGATCGGGGAGGATAGCACTAGGCGGGGTGGGGGGCGACAGCACTAGGCAGAGCGGGGGGGCGACAGCACTAGGCGGGGCGGGGGACAACAGCACTAGGCGGGGCAGGGAACCACAGCACGAGGCCGGGCATGGGGCAACAGCACTAGGTGGACTGGGGGGCGACAGCAGTAGGCAGAGCGGGGGGCGACAGCACTACGCAGAGCGGGAGGACGACAGCACTAGGGGGAGCGGGAGGCGACAGCACTAGGGGGAGCGGGAGGTGACAGCACTAGGCGGGGCAGGGGGAAAGTACAAGATGGAGGGGGGGGGATAGAACTAGGCAGGGTGGTGGGGATAGCGCTATGTGGGGTAATAGCACTAGACGGAGCGGGGAGGATAGCAGTAGGCAGGGCGGAAGGGACAGCACTAGGCGGGGCGGGGGGCGACAGCACTAGGCGAGGGAGGGGGCGATAGCCCTCGGCGGGGCGGGGGCCGCCGCCGCCGTCGGACCGTGTCTCCGGTTGTGTCCCGCTCCGATGGCCTCGCAGAACCGCGACCCCTCTGCCGCCGCCGCCGCCGCCGCCAGCGCCGCCCACAAGGGGCCCGAGCCCACAGGGGCCGCCGCCCGGGGCTCCGTCGGCAAGACGTTGCAGCAGGAGCTGATGACGCTGATGATGTCCGGCGACAAGGGCATCTCCGCCTTCTCCGAGTCGGACAACCTCTTCCGATGGGTCGGGACCATCCACGGGGCCATGGGCACGGTGGGTCTCCCCTCATCTTACCTCCTTCCCTCCCCACAGCACCTGTTTATATGTATATATGTTTGTACATATTTATTACTCTATTTATTTAGTTTACTTGTACATATCGATTCTATTTATTTTATTTTGTTAGTATGCTTGGTTTTGTTCTCTGTCTCCCCCTTTTAGACTGTGAGCCCACTGTTGGGTAGGGACCGTCTCTCTATGTTGCCAACTTGTACTTCCCAAGCGCTTAGTACAGTGCTCTGTACATAGTAAGTGCTCAATAAATACGATTGATGATGATGATGATGATGACTGCCCTCGGCGGGGCAGGGGGGCGACAGCACTAGGCGGGGCGGGGGGCGACAGCCGTAGGCGGGGCGGGGGCCGACAGCAGTAGGTGGAGCAGGGTGCGACAGTGCTACGCGGAGCGGGGGGCAACAGCAGTTGGCAGGGCGGGGGGCGACAGCAGTAGGCCGTGCCGGGGGGATAGCACTAGACGGAGCGGGGGAGGATAGAAATAGATTGGGGTCAGGGGAGATAGGACCAGTCAGAGAGAGGGGGAGGGGATAGGACCAGTCGGAGCGGTGGAGAGGGAGCGCGATAGGGCCAGTCAGAGCTGGGGGGGATAGGACCAGAGTAGTTGGGGGGCGGGGGGCAATAGGACCAGTCCAAGGGGGGGCGGTGCGATACCAGCAGCCTGATCCATGGAGGGGGTACGGGGGCAGGGCTATAGGACCAGTCCGAGCAGTAAGGAAAGGACCAGACGGTGTACGGGTGATAGATTTAGACAAAGAAGTGGCGGGGGGCGGGGGGTGTAAAATTTGACAGAGGTGGGGTTTGGAACTAGACAGAGCGGGGTGGGCAGCACGAGAACGAGTCGGGGGGACAGCACGACACCGTGCCGGGGGGACAGCACGAGACCGAGGGGCGGGGACAGCACGAGACCGAGCGGGAGGGGGGGCAGCACGAGACCGAGAAGGGGAGCAGCACGAGACGGAGCGGGGGGGCAGCACGAGACCGAGCGGGGGGCAACACGAGACCGAGGGGGAGCAGCACGAGACCGAGGGGGAGCAGCAAGAGACCGAGGGGGGGGGGGCAGCACGAGACCGAGTGGGGTGGCAGAACGAGACCGAGCGGGGAGGGGGGGCAGCACGAGACCAAGCCGGGGGGACAGCACGAGACCGAGCAGGGGGGTACAGCACTAGACGGAGCCGGGGGGTGCAGCACTAGTTGGAGCCGGGGGGTACAGCACTATCTGGAGCCGGGGGGGCGGAGCACTGGACTTGCCTTCCTCGTTCATCTAGGTCGCCTCCTCCTCCTCCTAGTCGTGGCCCTCCTCCTCCCTGGATCCAGGTCCTCATCCTCTGCCTCATCCTGGCCTTCCTTCTCCTCCAGATCCTGGCCCTCCTCCTTCTGCTGATCCTCTTCTTCTTCTTCTGCCTGGTCCTGGCCTACCCCCATCCGTCTGGTCCTGGGCCTCCTCCTCCACCTACTCCTGGCTCTCCTCCTCCCAATGATCTTTTTCCCCTCTCCTCTGTCTGACCGTCACTCCCCTCTTTCGCCGGAGCCTGGCCCTCCTCCTCCACATTGTCCTGGCCCTCCTCACCCACCTTGTCTGGCCATTCTCCACTGCCTGGTCCTGGCTCTCCTACCCCATCTGGCTCCTCCACCTGACCCGGGCCCTCGTCCTCTGCTTGGTCTTGGTTCTTGCCTTCAGCCTGGTCTTAACCCTCTTCCTCCTCATGATCCAGTTCCACCTCTGTCTGGTACTGGCCCTCCTCCTCTGCTAGATAATGCGCTTCCTCCTTCTCTTGGCCTTGTCCCTCCTTCTCGTTCTTTTCAAGCCCCTCCAACTCTTCCTGGTACTGGTAATCCTCCTCTAAAAACACACGGCCCTCCTTCTCCGGCTAGTCCTGGCCTTTGTCCTCTGCCAGATCTTGGCTCTCCTGGGCCCTCCACCTGGAACTTGCATTCCTCATCCATCCAGGTCGCCTCCTCTTCCTCCTAGTCTTTGCCCTCCTCCTCCCTCGATCCAGGTCCTGTTCCTCTGCCTCATCCTGGACTTCCTTCTCCTCCAGATCCTGGCCCTCCTCCTTTTGCTGATCCTCTTCTTCTTCTTCTGCCTGGTCCTGGCCCACCCCCCATCCGTCTGGTCCTGGGCCTCCTCCTCCACCTGCTCCTGGCTCTCCTCCTCCCAATGATCTTTTTCCCACCTCCTCTGTCTGATCTTCACTCCCCTCCTTCGCCTGGGACTGGCAGTCCTCCTCCACAAGTTTCTGACCCTCCTCACCCACCTGAACCTGCCCATCCTCCACTGCCTGGTCCTGGCCATGTTACCCCATCTGGCTCCTCCACCTGATCATGGCTCTCATTCTCTGCTTGGTCTTGGTTCTCGCCTTCAGCCCAGTCTTAGCCCTCTTCCTTCTCATCATCCAGTTCTTCCTCTGCATGTTCCTGGCCCTCCTCCTCTGCTAGATCCTGCGCCTCCTCTTCTCTTGGTCTTGGCCCTCCTTCTCGTTCTTTTCCAGGCCCTCCAACTCTTCCTGTTACTGGTAATCCTCCTCCAGCAGACACTGGCCCTCCTTCTCCGGCTAGTCCTGGCCTTTGTCCTCGGCTAGATCCTGGCTCTCCTGGGACCTCCACCTAGTACTTGGCTTCCTCATCCATCTAGGTCGCCTCCTCTTCCTCCTAGTCTTTGTCCACCTCTTCCCTCGTCCTGGCCTTCCTTCTCCTCCAGATCCTGGCCCTCCTCCTTCTGCCGATCCTCTTCTTCTTCTGCCTGGTCCTGACCCACCCCCATCCGTCTGGTCCTGGGCCTCCTCCTCCACCTGATCCTGGCTCTCCTCCACCCAATGAACTTTTTCCTTCCTCCACGGTCTGATCTTCACTCTCCTCCCTGGCCCCTGCCTGGCTTCCTCCTCCACATGGTTCTGACCCTCCTCACCCACCTGAACCTGGCCATCTTCCACTGCCTGGTCCTACCCATCCTATCCCATCTGGCTCCTCCACCTGATCATGGCCCTCATTCTCTGCTTGGTCTTGGTTCTCGCCTTCAGCCCAGTCTTAGCCCTCTTCCTCCTAATCATCCAGTTCTTCCTCTGCCTGTTCCTGGCCCTCCTCATCTGCTAGATCCTGCGCTTCCTCCTTCTCTTGGTCGTGGCCTCCTTCTCGTTCTTTTTCTGACCCTCGAACTCTTCCTGGTATTGGGAATCCTCCTGAACCAAAAACTGGCCCTTCAGCTCCCCCTTGTCCTGGCCTTTGTCCTCGGCCAGATCCTGCCTCTCCTGGGACCTCCACCTGGAACTTGCCTTCCTCGTCAATCTAGATCGCCTCCTCTTCTCCTAGTCTTGGCCCTCCTCCTCCCTCGATCCAGGTCCTCTCCCTCTGCCTCATCCTGGTCTTCCTTCTTCTCCAGATCCTGGCCCTCCTCCTTCTGTTGATCCTCTTCTTCTTCTTCTTCTGCGTGGACCTGGCCCACCCCCTTCCGTCCGGTCCTGGGCCCCCTCCCCCACATGCTCCTGGCTCTCCTCCTCCCAATGAAGGTTTTCCCACCTGCTCTGTCTGATCTTCACGCTCCTCCTTCGCCTGCACCTGGCCCTCCTCCTCCACATGGTCCTGACCGTCCTCACCCTCCTGTTCTGGCCATTATTCACTGCCTAGTACTGGCCCTCCCACCAGATCTGGCTCCTCCACCTGACCCTGGTCCTCATCCTCTGCTTGGTCTTGGTTCTTGCCTTCAGCCTTGTTTTAACCCTCTTCCTCCTCATGATCCATTTCTTCCTCTGCCTGCTCCTGGCTCTTCTCCTCTGCTAGATCCTGCGCCACCTCCTTCTCTTGGTCTTGGCCCTCCGTCTCGTTGTTTTCCAGGCCCTCCAACTCTTACTGGTACTGGTAATCCTCCTCGACCAAACACTGGCCCTACTTCTCCGCCTAGACCTGGCCTTTGTCCTCGGACAGATCCTGGCTCTCCAGGGACCTCCATCTGGTACTTGCCTTCCTCATCCATCTAGGTCGCCTCCTCTTCCTCCTAGTCTTTGCCCTCCTCCTCCCTCGTTCCAGGTCCTCTTCCTCTGCCTCATCCTGGCCTTCCTACTCCTCCAGATCCTGGCCATCCTCCTTCTGTTGATCCTCTTCTTCTTCTTCTGCCTGGTCCTGGCCCAACCCCTTCCATCTGGTCCTGGAACTACTCGTCCACCTGCTCCTGGCTCTCCTCCTCCCAGTGAATTTTTTCCCACCTCCTCTGCCTACTCTTCACTCCCCTCCTTCGCCTGGGCCTGGCCCCCCTCCTCCACATGGTCCTGACCCTAGTCACCCACCTGGTCTGGCCATTCTCCACTGCCTTCTCCCAATGGTCTTTTCCCCTCCTTCACTATCTAATCGTCACTCTCCTCCTTCGCGCGGGCCTGGCACCCATCCTCCACATGTTCCTCACCCTCCTCACCCACCTGGTCTTGGCCATCCTCCACTGCCTGGCCCTGGCTCTCCTACCCCATCTGGCTCCTCCACCTGATCCTGATCCTCATCCTCTGCTTGGTCTTCGTTCTTGCCTTCAGCCTGGTCTGAACGTTCTTCCCCCTCATGATCCAGTTCCATCTCTGCCAGGTCCTGGCCCTCCTCGTCTGCTAGATCCTGCGCCTCCTCCTTCTCTTGGTTTTGGCCCTCCGTCTCGTTCTTTTCCAGGCCCTCCAACTCTTCCTCGTACTGGTAATCCTCCTCTAGCAAACACTGGCCCTCCTTCTTCGGCTAGTCCTGGCCTTTGTCCTCGGCCAGATCCTGGCTCTCCTGGGACCTCCACCTGGTACTTGCCTTCCTCATCCATCTACGTCGCCTCCTCTTCCTCCTAGTCTTTGCCCTCCTCTTCCCTCGTCCTGGCCTTCCTTCTCCTCCAGATTCTGGCCCTCCTCCTTCTGCTGATCCTCTTCTTCTTCTTCTGCCTGGTCCTGGCCCACCCCCATCCGTCTGGTCCTGGGCCTCCTCCTCCACCTGCTCCTGGTTCTCCTTCTCCCAATGATCTTTTTCCCTCCTCCACTGTCTGATCTTCACTCTCCTCCCTCGCCCCTGCCTATCCCTCCTCCTCCACATGGTCCTGACCCTCTTCAACCACCTGGACTTGGCCATCCTCCACTGCCTGGTCCTGGCCCTCTTACCCCATCTGGCTCCTCCACCTGACCCTGGCCCTCCTCCTCTGCTTGGTCTTGCTTCTCGCCTTCAGCCTGGTCGTAACCCTCTTCCTCCTCATGATCCAGTTCTTCCTCTGCCTGGTCCTGGCCCTCCTCCTCTGCTAGATCCTGCACCTCCTCCTTCTCTTGGTCTTGGCCTCCTTCTCGTTCTTTTCCAGGCCCTCCAACTCTTCCTGGTATTGATAATCCTCCTGAACCTAACACGGCCCTCCAGGTCCGCCTTGTCCTGGCCTTTGTCCTCGGCCAGATTCTGCCACTCCTGGGGCCTCCACCTGGAACTTGCCTTCCTCGTCAATCTAGGTCTCCTCCTCCTTCTCCTAGTCTTGGCCCTCCTACTCCTTCGATCCAGCTCCTCTTCCTCTACCTCATCCTGGCCTTCCTACTCCTCCAGATCCTGGCCATCCTCCTTCTGCTGATCCTCTTCTTCTTCTTCTGCCTGGTCCTGGCCCAACGCCTTCCGTCTGGTCCTGGACTTCCTCGTCCACCTGCTCCTGACTCTCCTCCTCCCAGTGATTCTTTTTCCCACCTCCTCTGTCTACTCCTCGCTCCCCTCCTTCGCCTGGGTCTGGCCCCCCTCCACCACACGGTCCTGACCCTCCTCTCCCACCTGGTCTGGCCATTCTCCACCGCCTGGTACTCACTCTCCTACCCCATCTGGCCCCTCCACCTGACCGTGGCCCTCATCCTCTGCTTGGTCTTGGTTCTTGCCTTTAGCTTAGTATTAACCCTCTTCCTCCTCATGATCCAGTTAAACCTCTGCCTGGTCCTGGCCCTCCTCATCTGCTAGATCCTACACCTCCTCCTTCTCTTGGTCTTGGTCTCTTTCTCGTTCTTTTCCTTGCCCTAAAACTCTTCCTGGTACTGGTAATCCTCCTGACCCTAACACGGGCCCTCTAACCCCGCCTTGTCCTGGCCTTCGTCCTCGGCCATATCCTGGCTCTCCTGGGATCGCCACCTGATACTTGCCTTCCTCGTCCACCTAGGTCGCCTCCTCCTCCTCCTAGTCTTGGCCCTCCTCCTCCCTCGATCCAGGTCCTCTTCCTCTGCCTCTTCCTGGCCTTCCTTCTTTTCCAGATCCTGGCCCTCCTCTCCTTCTTCTTCTGCCTGGTCCTGGCCCAGCCCCATCTATCTGGTCCTGGGCCTCCTCCTCCACCTGCTCCTGGCTCTCCTCCTCCCAATGATCTTTTTCCGTCGTCCACTGTCTGCTCTTCACTCTCCTCCTTCGTCTGGGTCTGGCCCTCCTCTTCCACATGGTCCTGACCGTCCTCACCCACCTGGTCTGGCCATACTCCACTGCCTGGTCCTCGCCCTCCTACCCCATCTGGCTCCTCCACCTGACTCTGGCCCTCATCGTCTGCTTGGTCTTGGTTCTTGTTTTCAGCCTGGTCTGAGCGTTCTTCCTTCTCATGAACCAGTTCCTTCTCTGCCTGTTCCTGGCCCTCCTCCTCTGTTAGATCCTGCGCCTTCTCTTTCTCTTAGTCTTGGCCTCCTTCTCGTGCTTTTTCTGACCCTCAAACTCTTCCTGGTACTGGTAATCCTCCTGAATCAAACACGGGCCCTCCAGCTCCACCTTTTCCTGGCCTTCGTCCTCGGCCATTCAATCAATCAATCAATCAATCAATCAATCGTATTTATTGAGCGCTTACTGTGTGCAGAGTACTGTACTAAGCGCTTGGGAAGTACAAGTTGGCAACATATAGAGACAGTCCCTACCCAACAGTGGGCTCAAGTCTAGAAGGGGGAGACAGAGAACAAAACCAAATATATTAACACAATAAAATAAATATAATAGATATGTACACGTAAAATAAATGAATAAATGGAGTACTAAATATGTACAAACATATATACATATATGCAGGTGCTGTGGGGAAGAGAAGGAGGTAAGACGGGGGGGATGCAGAGGGGGATGAGGGGGAGAGGAAGGAGGGGGCTCAGTCTGGGAA
Organism: Tachyglossus aculeatus; assembly: GCF_015852505.1. Lineage (NCBI taxonomy): Eukaryota > Metazoa > Chordata > Mammalia > Monotremata > Tachyglossidae > Tachyglossus > Tachyglossus aculeatus. Next base: position 5,109,560 of record NC_052089.1, on the reverse strand, counting down.
GTCCTCCTAGAGGAGCTGAGCTCTAAGTAGGGCCTTGAAAGGCAGAAGAGAGCTAGCTTGGAGAATGCTGGGAGGGAGGGTATTCCAGGCTAGGGGGTGACGTGGGCCGGGGGTCGACGGCAGGACAGGCGAGAACGAGGCACGGTGAGGAGATTAGCGGCAGAGGAGCGGAGGGTGTGGGCTGGGCTGTAGAAGGAGATAAGGGAGGTGAGGTAGGAGGGGGCGAGGTGATGGAGAGTCTTGAAGCCGAGGGTGAGGAGTTTCTATCTGATGCGCAGATTGATTGGTAGCCACTGGAGATTTTTGAGGAGGGGGGTAACATGCCCAGAGCGTTTCTGGACAAAGACAATCCGGGCAGCGGCATGAAGTATGGATTGAAGTGGGGAGAGAAAAGAGGATGGGAGATCGGAGTGGAGGCTGATACAGTAATCCCTACGGGATAGGATGAGAGCTTGAACGAGCAGAGTAGAGGTTTGGATGGAGAGGAAAGGGCGGATCATGGCAATGTTGCGGAGCTGAGACCGGCAGGTTTTGGTGACGGCTTGGATGTGAGGGGTGAATGAGAGAGCGGAGTCGAGGATGACACCAAGGTTGCGGGCTTGTGAGACGGGAAGGATGGTAGTGCCGTTAACAGTGACGGCACCTGTTCCTGGCTCTCCTCCTCCCAATGATCTTTTTCCCTCCTCCACTATCTAATCGTCATTCACCTCCTTCGCCCGGGCCTGGCACCCATCCTCCACATGGTCCTGACCTTCCTCACCCACCTGGTCTTGGCCATCCTCCACTGCCTGGTCCTGGCTCTCCTACCCCATCTGGCTCCTCCACCTGACCCTGGTCCTCATCCTCTGCTTGGTCTTGGTTCTTGCCTTCAGCCTGGTCTGAACGTTCTTCCTCCTCATGATCCAGTTCCATCTCTGCCAGGTTCTGGCCCTCCTCGTCTGCTAGATCCTGCGCCTCCTCCTTCTCTTGGTTTTGGCCCTCCTAGTTCTTTTCCAGGACCTCCAACACTTCCTGGTACTGGTAATCCTCCTCCAGCAAACACTGGTCCTCCTTCTCTGGCTAGTCCGGGCCTTTGTCCTCGGCCAGATCCTGGCTCTCCTGGGACCTCCACCTGGTACTTGTCTTCTTCATCCATCTAGGTCGCCTCCTCTTCCTCCTAGTCTTTGCCCTCCTCTTCCCTCATCCTGGCCTTCCTTCTCCTCCAGATTCTGGCCCTCCTCCTTCTGCTGATCCTCTTCTTCTTCTGCCTGGTCCTGACCCACCCCCATCCGTCTGGTCCTGGGCCTCCTCCTCCACCTGCTCCTTGCTCTCCTCCTCCCAATGATCTTTTTCCCTCCTCCACTGTCTGATCTTCACTCTCCTCCCTCGCCCCTGCCTGGCGCTCCTCCTCAACATGGTCCTGACCCTCCTCAACCGCCTGGACCTGGCCATCCTCCTCTGCCTGGTCCTGGCCCTCCTACCCCATCTGGCTCCTCCACCTGACCCTGGCCCTCATCCTCTGCTTGGTCTTGCTTCCTGCCTTCAGCCTGGTCGTAACCCTCTTCCTCCTCATGATCCAGTTCTTCCTCTGCTTGGTCCTGGCCCTCCTCCTCTGCTAGATCCTGAGCCTCCTCCTTCTCTTGGTCTTGGCCTCCTTCTCGTTCTTCTCCAAGGCCTCCAATTCTTCCTGGTACTGGCAATCCTCCTGAACCTAACAGGGGCCCTCCAGGTCCGCCTTCTCCTGGCCTTCGTCCTCAGCCAGATCCTGGCTCTCCTGGGACCTCCACCTGATACTTGCCTTCGTCGTCCATCTAGGTCGCCTCCTCCTCCTCCTAGTCTTGGCCCTCCTCCTCCCTCGTTCCAGGTCCTCTTCCTGGATCCTCCTCCTCCAAATGATATTTTTGTCTCCTCCTCTGTCTGATCTTCACTCCTCTCCTTCGCCTGGGCCTGGCACTCCTCTTCCACATCGTTCTGAACGTCCTCACCCACGTGGTCTTGGCCATTTTCCACTGCCTGGTCCTGGCCCTCCTAGCCCATCTGGCTCTTCCACCGGGCACTGGCCCTCATCCTCTGCTTGGTCTTGGTTCTCGCCCTCAGCCTGGTCTTAACCTTCTTCTTCCTCATGATCCAGTTCCTCCTCTGCCTGGTCCTGGCCCTCCTCCTCAGCTAGATCCTGCGCCCCCTCCTTCTGTTGGCCTTGGCCTCCTTTTCGTTCTTTTCCTGGCCCTCCAACTCTTTCTGGCACTTGTAATCCTACTCCACCAAACACTGGCCCTCCAGCTGCGCCTTGTCCTGGCCTTCGTCCTCGGCCTGATCCTGGATCTCCTGGGACCTCCTACTAGTACTTGCCTTCTTCATCCATCTAGCTTGCTTCCTCCTCCTCCTAGGTTTGGCCCTCCTGCTCCCTTGATTCAGGTCTCTTCCTCTGCCTCATCCTGGCCTTTCTTCTCCTCCAGATCGTGGACCTCCTATGTGTGCTGATCCTCTTCTTCTTCTTCTGCCTGGTCCTGGCCCACCCTCTTCCGTCTCGTCCTGGGCATCCTCCTCCACCTGCTCCGGGCTCTCCTCCTCCCAATGATGTTTTTCCCACCTGCTGTGTCTGATCTTCACTACCCACCGTCGCCTGGGCCTGGCACTCCTCCTCCACATGGTCCTGGCCCTCCTCACCCACCTGGTAATGGCCATCCCCCTCTGCCTGGTCCTGATCCTCCTACCCCATCTGGCTCTTCCTCCGGGCACTGGTCCTCATCCTATCCTTGGTCTTGGTTCTTACATTCAGCCTGGTCCTAACCCTCTTCCTCTTCATGATCCAGTTTCTCCCCCTGCCTGGTCCTGGCCCTCGTCCTTTGCTAGATCCTGAGCCTCCTCCTTCTCTTGGTCTTGGCCTCCTTCTGGTTCTTTTCCTGGCAATACAACTCTTCCTGGCACTAATAATCCTCCTGAAACAAACACTGGCCCTTCAGCTCCGCCTTGTCCTGGCCTTCCTCCTCGGCCATATCCTGGCTCTCCTGGGACCTCCATCTAGTACTTGCCTTCCTCCTCCATCTAGGTCGCCTCCTGCTCCTCCTCCTCGATTTGGCCCTCCTCCTTCGTACCACGTCCTCTTCCTCTGACTCATCCTGCCCTTCCTTCTTCCCCCTATCCTATCCCTCCTCCTTCAGCTAATCCTCTTCTTCTTCTTCTGCCTGGTCCTGGCCCACCCCCATCTGTATGGTCCTGGGCCCCCTCCTCCACCTGCTCCTGGTTCTCCTCATCCCAATGATCTTTTTCCCACCTCCTCTGTCTGATCTTCACTCCCCTCCTTCGCCTGGGCCTGGCACTCCTCCTCCACATCGTTCTGACCGTCCTCACCCACCTGGTCTTGGCCATTCTCCTCTGCCTGGTCTTGGCCCTCCTACCCCATCTGGCTCATCCACATGGAACTGGCCCTCATCCTCAGCTTGCTCGGTTCTCGCCTTTAGCCTGGTCTTAACCCTCATACTCCTCATGATCCAGTTCCTCCTCTACCTGGTCCTGGCCCTCCTCCGCTGCTAGATACTGTGCCTCCTCCTTCTCTTGGTCTTGGCCTCCTTCTCGTTCTTTTCCAGGCTTTCCAACTCTTCCTGGTACTGGTAATCTTCCTCTACCAAACACTGGCCCTCCTACTCTGGCTACTCCTGGCCTTCGTCCTTGGCCAGATCCCTACTCCCCTGGGACCTCCAAACGGTACTTGCATTCCTCATCCATCTAGGTCGCCTCTTCCTCTTCCTAGTCTTGGCCCTCCTCCTCCCTCCATCCAGGTCTTCTTCCTCTGCCTCATCCTGGCCTTCCTCTTCCTCCAGATCCTGACCCTCCTCTTTCTCCTGATCCTCATCGTCTTCTTCTACCTGGTCCTGGCCCACCCCCTTCCGTCTGATCCTGGGCCTCCTCCTCCACCTGCTCCTACCTCTCCTTCTCCAAATGATCTTTTTCCCACCTCCTCTGTCTGCTCTTCACTCCCCTCCTTCGCCTGGGCCTGGCACCCCTCCTCCACCTCGTTCTGAACGTCCTCACCCACGTGGTCTTGGCCATTCTCCACTGCCTGGTCCTGGCCCTCCTACCCCATCTGGCTCTTCCACCGGGCACTGGGCCTCATCCTCTGCTTGGTCTTGGTTCTCGCCTTCATTCTGGTCTTAACCTTCTTCCTCCTAATGATCCCGTTCCTCCCCTGCCTGGTCCTGGCCCTCCTCCACTGCTAGATCCTGCGCCTCCTCCTTCCCTTGATCTCGGCCTCCTTTTCGTTTATTTCCTGGCCCTCCAACTCTTCCTGGTCCTAGTAATGCTCCTGAACCAAACACTGGCCCTTCAGCTCCGCCATGCCCTGGCCTTCGTCCTCGGCCACATCCTGGCTCTCCTGGGACCTCCACCCAGTACTTGTCTTCCTCCTCCATCTAGGTCGCCTCCTCCTCCTTCCAGTTTTCGCACTCCTCCTCCTTCGTTCCATGTCATCTTCCTCTGACTCATCCTGGCCTTCCTTCTCCCTCATATCCTATCCCACCTCCTTCTGCTTATCCTCTTCTTATTATTCTGCCTGGTCCTGGCCCACCCCCTTCTGTCTGGTCCTGGGCCTCCTCCTCCACCTGCTCCTGGCTCTTCTCCTCCCAGTGATCTTTTTCCCACCTCCTCTGTCTGACCTTCACTCCCGTCCTATGCCTGGGCCTGGCACTCTTCCTCCACATGGTCCTGCCCCTCGTCACCCACCTGATCTTGGTCATTGTCCTCTGCCTGGTCCTGGCCCTCCTACCCCATCTGGCTCCTACACCTGTCATTGGCCCTCATCCTCTGCTTCGTCTTTGTTTCGCCTTTAGCCTGGTCTTAACCCTCTTCCTCTTCATGATCCAGTTACTCTTCTGCCTGGTCCTGGCCTGGTCCTGGTCCTGGCCCTCCTCCTCAGCTAGATCCTGCACCTCCTCCTTCTCTTGGTCTTGGCCTCCTTCTCGATCTTTTCCAGGCCCTCCAGCTCTTCCTGGTACTGGTAATCCTCCTCTACCAAACACTGGCCCTCCTACTCCTGGCCTTCGTCCTCAGTGAGATCCCGGCTCTCCTGTGACCTCCAACTGGTACGTGCCTTCCTCGTCCATCTAGGTCGCCTCCTCCTCCTCCTAGTCGTGGCCCTCCTCCTCCCTCGGTCCAGGTGCTCTTCCTCGGCCTCATCCTGACCTTCCTGCTCCTCCAGATCCTGGCCCTCCTCCTTCTGCAGATCCTCGTCTTCTTTTTCTACCTGGACCTGGGCCTCCGCCTCCACCCGCCTCTGGCTTTCCTCCTCCAAATGACCTTTTTGCCTCCTCCTCTGTCTGATGTTCACTCCCCTCTTTCGCCTGGGCGTGGCACTCCTCCTCCACATTGTTCTGAACGTCCTCACCCACCTGGCCTTGGCCATTCTCCATTGCCTGGTCCTGGCCCTCCTATTCCATCTGGCTCTTCCACCGGGCACTGGCCCTCATCCTTTAATTAGGCTTGGTCCTCGCCTTCAGCCTGGTCTTAGCCCTCTTCCTCCTCATGATCCAGTTCCTCCTCTCCCTATTCTTGGCCCACCTCCTCAGCTAGATCCGCCGCCTCCTCCTTCTCTAGGTCTTGACCTCCTTCTCGTTCTTTTACTGGCCCTCCAACTCTTCCTGGTACTGGTAATCCTCCACCACCAAACACTTGCCCTCCAGCTCTGCCTTGTTCTGGACTTCGTCCTCGGCCAGATCATGGATCTCCTGGGACCTCCACCTGGTACATACCTTCCTCGTCCATCTAGGCCGCCTCCTCTTCCTCCTAGTCTTGGCCCTCTTTCTCCCTCGATCCAGGTCCTCTTCCTCCGCGTCATCCTGACCTCCTTCCCCCTCCAGATACTGGCCCTGCTCCTTCTTCTGGAACTCTTCTTCTTCTTCTTCCTTGTCCTGGCCAACCCCCATCCGTCTGGTCCTGGGTCTCCTCCTTCACCTGCTCCTGGCCCTCCTCCTCCCATTGATCTTTTTCCCACCTCCTCTGTCTCATCTTTACTCTTCTCCTTCGCCTGGGCCTGGCACTCTTCCTCCACATGGTCCTGACCTTCCTCACTCACCTGGCCTTTGCCATCGTCCACTGCCTTCAACCTGGTCTTGGCCATTCTCCAGTGCCTGGTCCTGGCCTTCCTACCCCATCTGTCTCCTCCACCTTACCCTGGCCCTCATCCTCTGCTTGGTCTTGATTCTTGCTTTAGCCTGGTCTTCACCCTCTTCCTCCTCATGATTGAGTTCCTCCTCTGCCTGGTCCTGGCCCTCCTTCTCTGCTAGATCCTGCACCTCCTCTTAGTCTTGGTCTTGTCCGTCCTTCTCTTTCTTTTCCTGGCCCTCCAACTCTTCCTGGTAGTGGTAATCCTCCTCCACCAAACACTGGCCCTCCTTCTCCGGCTAGTACTGGCCTTTGTCCTCGGACAGATCCTGGCTCACCTTTGACCTCCACCTGGTACTTGCCTTCCTCGTCCATCTAGGCCGCCTCCTCTTCCTCCCAGTCTTTGCCCTCCTCCTCCCTCGATCCAGGTCCTCTTCTTCTATGTCATCCTTGCCTTCTTTCTCCTCCAGATCCTGGCCCTCCTCCTTCTGCTGATCCTCTTCTTCTTCGTCTGCCTGGTCCTGGCCCACCCCCATCTGTTTGGTCCTGGGCTTCATCCTCCACTTGCTCCTGGCTCTCCTCCTCCAAATGATCCTTTTCCCACCTCCTCTCTCTGATCTTCACTCCCCTCTTTCGCCTGGGCCTGGCACTCCTCCTCCACATGGTCCTGCCCGTCGTCACCCACCTGGTCTTGGCCTTCCTCCTCTGCCTGGTCCTGGCCCTCCTACCACATCTGGTTCTTCCAACGGGCACTGGACCTCATCCTCTACTTGGTCTTGGTTCTCGCCTTTAGCCTGGTCTTAACCCTCTTCCTCCTCCTGATCCAGTTCTCTCTCTGCCATGATCCTGGCCCTCCTCCTCAGCTAGATCCTGCGTCTGTTCCTTTTCTTTGTCTTGGCCTCCTTCTCGTTCTTTTCCAAGCCTTCCAGCTCTTCTTGGTACTGGTAATCCTCCTCTACAAAACACTGGCCCTCCTACTCCGGCTACTCCTGGCCTTCGTCCTCTGTGAGATCCCGGCTCTCCTGGGACCTCCAACTGGTACTTACCGTCATCGTCCATCTGGGTCGCCTCCTCCTCCTGCTAGTATTGGACCTCCTCCTCCCTCGGTCCAGGTCCTCTTCCTCTGCCTCATCCTGGCCTTCCTTCTCCTCCAGATCCTGGCCCTCTTCCTTCTGCTGATCCTCGTCCTCTTCTTTTATCTGATCCTGGCCAACCCCCTTCCGTCTGGTCCTGGGCCTCCTCCTCCACCTGCTGCTACCTCTACTCCTCCCAATGATCTTTTTCTCACCCCCTCTGTCTGATCGTCACTCCCCTCCTTCGCCTGGGCCTGGAACTCTTCCTCCACATGGTCCTGCCTCTCGTCACCCACCTGGTTTTGGTCATCCTCCTCTGCCTGGTCCTGGCCCTCCTATCCCATCTGGCTCCTACACCTGGCACTGGCCCTCATCCCCTGCTTGGTCTTGGTTCTCGCCTTTAGCCTGGTCTTAACCCTCTTCCTCTTCATGATCCAGTTCCTCCTCTGCCTGGTCCTGGCCCTCCTCCTCAGCTAGATCCTGCGCCTCCTCCTTCTCTTGGTCTTGGCCTCCTTCTAGATCTTTTCCAGGCCCTCCCGCTCTTCCTGGTACTGGTAATCATCCTCTAGCAAACACTGGCCCTCCTACTCCGGCTACTCCTGGCCTTCGTCCTCAGTGAGATCCCGGCTCTCCTGGGACCTCCAAATGGTACTTGCCTTCCTTGTCCATCTAGGTCGCCTCCTCCTCTTCATAGTCTTGGCCCTCCTCCTCCCTCGGTCCAGGTCTTCTTGTCTGCCTCATCCTGGCCTTCTTCCTCCTCCAGATCCTGGCCCTCCTCTTTCTCCTAATCTTCGTCCTCTTCTTCTACCTGGTCCTGTCCCACCCACTTCCGTCTGGTCCCGGGCCTCCTCCTCCACTTGCTCCTACCTCTCCTCCTCCAAATGATCTTTTTCCCACCTCCATTGTCGGATCTTCACTCCCGTACTTCGACTGGGCCTGGCACTCCTCCTCCACAATGTTCTAGACCGTCCTCACCCACCTGGTCTTGGCCATTCTCCACTGCCTGGTCCTGGCCCTCCAACCACATTTGGCTCTTCCACCGGTCACTGGCCCTCCTCCTCTGCTAGATCCTGCGCTTCCTCCTTCCCTTGGTCTCGGCCTCCTTTTCATTTATTTCCTGGCTCTCCAACTCTTCCTGGTCCAAGTAATCCTCGTGAAACAAACACTGGCCCTTCAGCTCCGCCTTGCCCTGGCCTCCGTCCTCGGCCACATCCTGGCTCTTCTGGGACCCCCACCCAGTACTTGCCTGCCTCTTCCATCTAGGTCGCCTCTTCCTCCTCCTTGTTTTGGCCCTCCTCCCCCTTCGTTCCACGTCATCTTCTTCTGCCTCATCCTGGCCTTCCTTCTCCCCCATACCCTATCCCTCCTCCTTCTGCTGATCTTCTTCTTCTGCCTGGTCCTGGCACACCCCCATCTATCTGGTCCTGGGCTTCCTTCTCCACCTGCTCCTGGATCTCCTGCTCCGAATGATCTTTGTCCCACCTCCTCTGTCTGATCTTAACTACCGTCCTTCGTCTGGGCCTGGCACTCCTTTTCCACATGGTCTTGACCTTCCTCACCCACCTCGTCTTGGCCATTCTCCACTGCCTGATCCTGGACATCCTACCCCATCTTGCTCCTCCATCTTACCCTGGCCCTCATCCTCTGCTTGGTCTTGGTTCTTGACTTTAGCCTGATCTTCACCCTCTTCCTCCTCATGATCCAGTTCCTCCTCTGCCTGCTCCTGGCCCCCCTTCTCTGCTAGATCCTGCACCTCCTCTTTCCCTTGGTCTTGGCCGATCTTCTCTTTCTTTTCCTGGCCCTCCAACTCTTCTTGGTACTGGTAATCCTCCTCGACCAAACACTGGCCCTCCTACTTCGGCTCCTCCTGGCCTTCGTCCTCGGCCAGATCCTGGCTCTGCTGGGACCTATACTTGCCTTTCTCTTGCATCTAGGCCGTCTCCTCTTCTTCCTAGTCTTTGCCCTCCTCCTCCCACCATCCAGGTCCCCTTCCTTTATGTCATCCTGGCTTTCGTTCTCCTCCAGATCCTGGCCCTCCTCCTTCTTCTGGTCCTCTTCATCATCATCATCATCATCAATCGTATTTATTGAGCGCTTACTGTGTGCAGAGCACTGTACTAAGCGCTTGGGAAGTACAAGTTGGCAACATATAGAGACAGTCCCTACCCAACAGTGGGCTCACAGTCTAAAAGGGGGAGACAGAGTACAAAACCCAACTAACAAAATAAAATAAATAGAATAGATATGTACAAGTAAAAAAAAATAATAAATAAATAGAGCAACAAATAAGTACAAACATATATATATATATATATATATACAGGTGATGTGGGGAAGGGAAGGAGGTAAGATGGGGTCAATGGAGAGGGGGACGAGGGGGAGAGGAAGGAAGGGGCTCAGTCTGGGAAGGTCTACTGGAGTAGGTGAGCTCTCAGTAGGGCCTTGAAGGGAGGAAGAGAGCTAGCTTGGCGGATGGGCAGAGGGAGGGCATTCCAGGCCCGGGGGATGACGTGGGCTGGGGGTGGATGGCGGGACAGGCGAGAACGAGGTACGGTGAGGAGATTAGCGGCAGAGGGGCGGAGGGTGCGGGCTGGGCTGTAGAAGGAGAGAAGGGAGGTGAGGTAGGAGGGGGCGAGGTGATGGACAGCCATGAAGCCCAGGGTGAGGAGTTTCTGACTGATGTGCCGATTGATTGGTAGCCACTGGAGAACTGGAGATCTTTGAGGAGAGGAGTACCATGCTAAGAGCGTTTCTGGACAAAGACAATCCGGGCAGCAGCATGAAGTATGGATTGAAGTGGGGAGAGACACGAGGATGGGAGATCAGAGAGAAGGCTGATGCAGTAGTTCAGACGGGATAGGATGAGAGCTTGAATGAGCAGGGTAGCGGTGTGGATGGAGAGAAAAGGGCGGACCTTGGCAATGTTGCGGAGTTGAGATCGGCAGGTTTTGGTGACGGCTTGGATGTGAGGGGTGAACGAGAGAGCGGAGTCGAGGATGACACCAAGTTTGCGGGCTTGTGAGACGGGAAGTATGGTAGTGCCGTCAACCGAGATGGAAAAGTCAGGGAGAGGGCAGGGTTTGGGAGGGAAGACGACGAGATCAGTCTTGGACATGTTGAGGTTGATGTGGGGGGCAGACATCCAGATGGAGATGTACTGAAGGCAGGAGGAGATGCGAGCCTGGAGAGAGGGGGAGAGTGCAGGGGCAGAGATGTAGATCTGGGTGTCATCGGCGTAGAGATGGTAGTTGAAGCCGTGGGAGCGAATGAGGTCACCAAGGGAGTGCGTGTAGATCGAGAACAGAAGGGGACCAAACACTGAACCTTGGGGAACCCCCACAGTAAGGGGATGGGAGGGGGAGGAGAAGCCTGCAAAAGAGACTGAGAATGAACGACCGGAGAGATAAGAGGAGAACCAGGAGAGGACGGAGACTGTGAAGCCAAGGTCAGATAGCGTGTTGAGGAGAAGGGGGTGGTCCACAGTGTCGAAGGCAGCTGAGAGGTCGAGGAGATCTTCTTCTTCGGTCTTGTCCTGGCCCACCCCATCCGTAGGGTCCTGGGTCTCCTTTTCCATCTGCTCCTGGCCCTCCTCCTCCCATTGATCGTTTTCCCACCTCCTCTGTCTCATCTTTACTCTCCTCCTTCGCCTGGGCCTGGCACTTCTCATCCACATGGTCTTGACCCTCCTCACCGACCTGGTCTTGGCCATCCTCCTCTGCCTCGTTCTGGCCTTCCTACCCCATCTGGCTCCTCCACGTGGCACTGGTCCTCATCCTCTGCTTGGTCTTGGTTCTCGCCTTCAGCCTGGTCTCAACCCAAATCCTCTTCATGATGCAGTTCCTCCCCTGCCTGGTCCTGGCCCTCTTCCTCTGCTAGATCCTGTGCCTCATCCTTCCCTTGGTCTAGGCCTTCTTCTTGTTCTTTTCCTGGACTCCAACTCTTCCTGGTACTCGTAATCCTCCTGAACCAAACACTGGCCCTTCAGGTCCTCCTTGTCCTGTCCTCCGTCCATGGCCAGATCCTGGCTTTCCTGGGACCTCCAACTGGTACTTGCCTTCCTCGTACATCTTGTTCGCCTCCTCCTCCTCCTTCCAGTATTGGCCCACCTCCTCCCTCGGTCCAGGTCCTCTTCCTCTGCCTCATCCTGGCCTTCCTTCTCCTCCAGATCCTGGCCCTCCTCCTTCTGCTGATCCTTTTCCTCTTCTTCTAATTGGTCCTGCCCCCCCGCCCCCGCACCCTTCCGTCTGGTCCTGGGCCTCCTCCTCCACCTGCTCCTAGCTCTCTTCCTCCAAATCATCTTTTTGCCTCCTCATCTGTCTGATCTTCACTCCCTTCGCCTGGGCCTGGCACTATTCCTCCACAATGTCCTGACCCTCCTCACCCACCTGTTCTTGGTCATCCTCCTCTGCCTTGTCCTGGTTCTCCTACCCAACCTGTCTCCTCCCCCTGGCACTGGCCCTCATCCTCTTTTTGGTCTTGGTTCTCACCTTTAGCCTGGTCTTAACCCTCCTCCTCCTCATGATCCCTTTCCTTCTCTGCCTGGTCCTGGCCCTCCTCCTCAGCTAGATCCTGCTCCTCTTCCTTCTCTTGGTTTTGGAATCCTTCTCGTTCTTTTCCAGGCCCTCCAACTCTTCCTGGTTCTTGTAATCCTCCTCTACCAAACACTGGCCCTCCTACTCCGGCTACTCCTGGCCTTCGTCCTCGGCCAGATGCTGGCTCTCCTGGGACCTTCAACAGGTACTTGCCTTCCTCGTCCATCTAGGTCGCCTCCTTCTCCTCCTAGTCTTGGCCCTCCTCCTCGCTCGGTCCAGGACCTCTTCCTCTGCCTCAAACTGACCTTGATTCTCCTCCAGATCCTGGCCCTCCTTCTTCTGCTGATCGTCGTCCTCTTCTTCTACCTGGTCCTAGCCCACCCCCTTCCGTCTGGTCCTGGGCCTCCTCCTCCACCTGCTCCTAGCTCTCCTCCTCCAAATGATCTTTTTCCCTCCTCCTCTGTCTGCCCGTCACTCCCCTCCTTCGCCTGGGCCTGGCACCCCTCCTCCACATCGTTCTGAACCTCCACACCCACCTGGCCTTGGCCATTCTCCACTGCCTGGTCCTGGCCCTCCTACCCCATCTAGCCCTTCCACCGGGCACTGGCCCTCATCCTTTGCTTGGTCCTGGTTCTCGCCTTCCTCCTGGTCGTAACCTTCTTCCTCCTCATGATCAAGTTTCTCCTATGCCTGGTCCTGGCCCTCCTCCTCAGCTAGATCCTGCGCCTCCTCCTTCAGTTGGTCTTGGCCTCCTTTTCCTGGCCCTCCAACTCTTCCTGGTACTTGTAATCCTCCTCCACCAAACACTGACTCTCCAGCTGCACCTTGTCCAGGATTTCGTCCTCGGCCTGATCCTGGATCTCCTGGGACCTCCAACTGGAACTTGCCTTCCTCGTCCATCTAGCTCACCTCCTCCTCCTCCTAGGTTTGGCCCTCCTCCTCCCTCGATCCAGGTCCTCTTCCTCTGCCTCATCCTGGTTTTCCTTCTCCTCCAGATCGTGGACCTCCTACGTCTGCTGATCCTCTTCTTCTTCTTCTGCCTGGTCCTGGCCCACCCTCTTCTGTCTGGTCCTGGGCCTCCTCCTCCACCTGTTCCTGGCTCTCCTTCTCCCAATGACCTTTTTCCCACCACCTCTTTCTGGTCTTCACTCCCCACCTTCGCCTGGTCCTGACAGTCCTCCTCCACATGGTCCTGACCTTCCTCACCCACCTGGTCTTGGCCATCCTCCTCTACCTGGTCCTGGCCCTCCAACCCCATCTGGCTCCTCCACCTGGCACTGGCCCTCATCCTCAGCTTCGTCTTGGTTCTCGCCTGTAGCCCGGTCTTAACTCTCTTCCTCCTCATGATCCAGTTCCTCCTCTGTCTGGTCCTGGACCTCCTCATCAGCTAGATCTTGCGCCTCCTCCTTCTCTTGGTCTTGGCCTCCTTCTCTTTCTTTTCCTGGGCCTCCAACACTTCCTGGTACTGGTAATCCTCCTCCACCAAACACTGGCCCTCCTTCCCCGGCTAGTTCTGACCTTTGTTCTCGGCCAAATCCTGGCTCACCTTTGATCTCCACCTGGTACCTGCCATCCTCTTCCATATAGGTTGCCTCCTCTTCCTCCTAGTCTTTGCTCTCCTCCTGCCTCGATCCAGGTCCTCTTCCTCTGCGTCATCCTGGCCTTCTTTCTCCTCCAGATCCTGTCCCTCCTCCTACTTATGGTCCTCTACTTCTTCTTCTGCCTTGTCCTGACCCACCCCCATCTGTCTGGTCCTGGTTCTCCTCCTCCACCTGATCCTGGCCCTCCTCCTCCCATTGATATTTTTCCCACCTCCTCTGTCTCATCTTTACTCTCCTCCTTCGCCTGAGCCTGGCACTGCACCTCCACATGGTCCTGACCCGTCTCACCCACATGGTCTTGGCCATCCTCCACTGCCTGGTCCTGGCCCTTCTCCCCCATCTGGCTCCTCCACCTGGCACTCGCCCTCATCCTCTGCTTGGCCTTAGTTCTCGCCTTCAGCCTGGTCCTCACCCTCTTCCTCTTGATCCAGTTCGTCCCCTGCCTGGTCCTGGCCCTCCTCTTCTGCTAGATACTGTGCCTCCTCCTTCTCTTGGCCTTGGCCTCTTTCTTGTTCTTTTCCTGGCCCTCCAACTCTTCCTGGTCCTAGTAAAACTCCTTAACCAAACACTGGCCCTCGAGCTCCGCCTTGTCTTGCCCTCCGTCCTAGGCCAGATCCTGGCTCTTCCAGGACCTCCACCCCTTACTTGCCTTCCTCCTCCATCTAGGTCGCCTCCTCTTCCTCCTCCTAGTTTTGGCCCTCCTCCTCCTTCGTTCCACGTCCTATTCCTCTACCTAATCCTGGACTTCCTTCTCCCCCATATCCTTTCCCTCCTCCTTCTGCTGATCCTCTTCTTCTTCTTCTACCTGGTTCTGGCCCACCCACATCTTTCTGGTCCTGGGCCTCCTCCTCCACCTGCTCCTGGCTTTCCTCCTCCCAATGATCTTTTTCCCACCTCCTCTGTCTGATCCTCACTCCCCTCCCTCTCCTGGGACTAGCACTCCTCCTCCACATGGTCCTGACCCTCCTCACCTACCTGGTCTTGGCCATCCTCCTCTGCCTGGTGCTGGATCTCCTACGCCATCTGGCTCCTCCACCTGGCACTGGTCCTCATCCTCATCTTGGTCTTGGTTCTCGGCTTTAGCCTGGTCTTAACCCTCTTCCTCCTCAGGATCCAGATCCTCCTCCGCTTGATACTGGCCCTCTTCCTCAGCAAGATCCTGCGCCTCCTCCTTCTCTTGGTCTTGGCTTCCTTTTCTTTCTTTTCCTGGCCCTCCAACACTTCCTGGTATTGATAATCCACCTCCACCAATCACTGACCCTCCTTCTCCGCCTAGTCCTGACCTTTGTCCTCGGCCAGATCCTGGCTCACCTTTGACCTCCACCTGGTACTTGCCTTCCTCGTCCATCTATGCCGCCTCCTCTTCCCCCTAGTCTTTGCCCTCCTCCTCCATCGATCTAGGTCCTCTTCCTCTGCGTCATCCTGGCCTTCTTTCTCCTCCAGATCCTGGCACTCCTCCTTCTGGTCATTTTCTTCTTCTTCTTCTACCTTTTCCTGGCCCACCCCCATCCTTCTCGTCCTGGGTCTCCTCCTCCACCTGCTCCTGGCCCTCCGACTCCCATTGATATTTTTCCCACATCCTCTGTCTCATCTCTACTCTCCTCCTTCGCCTGAGCCTGGCCCTGCACCTCCACATGGTCCTGACCCTCCTCACCCACCTGGTCTTGGCCATCCTCCACTGCCTGGTCCTGGCACTCTTCCCTCATCTGGCTCCTCCACCGAGCACTGGCCCTCATCCTCTGCTTGTTCTTTGTTCTCGCCTTCAGCCCGGTCCTAACCCTCTTCCTCTTCATGATCCAGTTCCTCCCCTGCCTGGTCCTGGCCCTCCTCCTCTGCTAGATCCTGCGCCTCCTCCTTCTCTTCCTCTTGTGCTCCTTCTTGTTCTTTTCCTGGCCTTCCAACTCTACCTGGTACTAGTAATCCTCCTGAACCAAACACTGGCCCTTCAGCTCCGCCTTGTCCTGGCCTATGTCCTCGGCCAGATCCTGGCTCTCTTGGGCCCTCCACCTCGTACTTGTCTTCCTTCTTCATCTAGGTCGCCTTCTCCTCCTCCTAGCTTTGGCCCTCCTCCTCCTTCGTTCCACGTTCTCTTCCTCTGCCTCATTCTGGCCTTCCTTCTCCCCCATATCCTATCCCTCCTCCTTCACCTTATCCTCTTCTTCTTAGGCCTAGTCCTGGCCCACTCCCATCTGTCTGGTCTTGGGCCTCCTCCTCCACCTGCTCCTGGCTCTCCTCCTCCCGGTGATCTTTTTCTCACCTCCTCTGTCTGATCTTCACCACCTCCTTCACCTTGGCCTGGCACTCCTCTTCCACATAGTCCTGACCCTCCTCACCCACCTGATCTTGGCCATCCTCCTCTCCCTTGTCCTGGCCCTCCTACCCCATCAGGTTCTTCCACCGGGCACTGGCCCTCATCCTCTGCTTGGACTTCGTTCTCGCCTTCAACCTGTTCTTAACCCTCTTCCTCTTCATGATCCAGTTCCTCCCCTGCCTGGTCCTGGAACTCCTCCTCTGCTAGATTCTGTGCCTCCTCCTTCTCTTGGTCTTGGCCTCCTTCTTGTTCTTTTCCTGGCTCTCCAACTCTTCCGGGTACTAGTAATCCTCGTGAACCAAAGACCTGACCTTGAGCTCCGGCTTGGCCTGCCCTCCGTCCTCGGCCAGATCCTGGCTCTTCTGGGACATCCACCGAGTACTTGCCTTCCTCCTTCATCTAAGTCGCCTCCTCCTCCTCCTAGTTTTGGCTCTCCTCCTCCTTCGTTCCACCTCCAATTCCTCTGCCCCATGCTGGCCTTCCTTCTCCCCCATATCCCATCCCTCCTCCTTCTGCTGATTATCTTATTCTTCTGTCTGGTCCTGGCCCACCCCCATCTGTCTGATCCTGCGCCTCCTCCTCCACCTGCTCCTGGCTCTCCTCCTCCGAATGCTCCTTTTCCCACCTCCTCTGTCTGATCTTCACTCCCCTCAATCAATCAATCAATCAATCAATCAATCGCATTTATTGAGCGCTTACTGTGTGCAGAGCACTGTACTAAGCGCTTGGGAAGTACATGTTGGCAACATATAGAGACAGTCACTACACAACAGTGGGCTCACAGTCTTAAAGGGGGAGACAGAGAACAAAACCAAACATACTAACAAAATAAAATAAATAGAATAGATATGTACAAGTAAAATAAATAAATAAATAAATAAGTACAAACATATATACATATATACAGGTGCTGTGGGGAAGGGAAGGAGGTAAGATGGGGGGATGAAGAGGGGGACGAGGGGGAGAGGAAGGAAGGGCCTCAGTCTGGGAAGGCCTACTGGAGGAGGTGGGTTCTCAGTAGCGCCTTGAAGGGATGAAGAGAGCTAGCTTGGCGGATGGGCAGAGGGAGGGCATTCCAGGGTCGGGGGATGACATGAGCCGGGGGTCGATGGCGGCACAGGCGAGAACGAGGTACGGTGAGGGGATTAGCGGCAGAGGAGCGGAGGGTGCGGGGTGGGCCGTAGAAGGAGAGAAGGGAGGTGAGGTAGGAGGGGGCGAGGTGATGGAGAGCCTTGAAGCCCAGGGTGATGAGTTTCTGCCTGATGCGCAAATTGATTGGTAGCTACCGGAGATTTTTGAGGAGGGGAGTAACATGCCCAGAGCGTTTCTGGACAAAGACAATCCGGGCAGCAGCATGAAGTATGGATTGAAGTGGGGAGACACACGAGGATGGAAGATCAGTGCGAAGGCTGATACAGTAGTCCAGACGGGATAGGATGAGAGCTTGAAAGAGCAGGGTAGTGGTGTGGATGGAGAGGAAAGGGCGGATTTTGGCAATTTTGCGGAGTTGAGATCGGCAGGTTTTGGTGACGGCTTGGATGTGAGGGGTGAATGAGAGAGCGGAGTCGAGGATGACACCAGGGTTGCGGGCTCGTGAGACGGGAAGGATGGTAGTGCCGTCAACAGAGATGGGAAAGTCAGGGAGAGGGCAGGGTTTGGGAGGGAAGACGACGAGTTCAGTCTTGGACATGTTGAGGTTTAGGTGGCGGGTAGATATCCAGATTGAGATGTCCTGAAGACAGGAGGAGATGCGAGCTTGGAGGGAGGGGGAAAGAGAAGGGACAGAGATGTAGATCTGGGTGTCATCAGCGTAGAGGTGATAGTTGAAGCCGTGGGAGCGAATGAGGTCACCAAGGGAGTGCGTGTAGATCGAGAACAGAAGGGGACCAAGCACTGAACGTTGGGGAACCCCCACAGTAAGGGGATGGGAGGGGGAGGAGGAGCCTGCAAAAGAGACTGAGAATGAACGACCGGAGAGATAAGAGGAGAATCAGGAGAGGACGGAGTCTGTGAAGCCAAGGTCAGATAGCGTGTTGAGGAGAAGGGGGTGGTCCTCAGTGTAGAAGGCAGCTGAGAGGTCAAGGAAGATTAGGACGGAGTATGAGCCGTTGGATTTGGCAAGCAGGAGGTCATTGGTGACCTTTGAGAGGGCAGTTTCCGTGGAATGTAGGGGACGGAAGCCAGACTGGAGGGGGTCGAGGAGAGTGTTGTTGTTGAGGAATTCGATGCAGCGCGCGTAGACAACTCGTTCAAGGAGTTTGGAAAGGATAACTAGAAGGTGAGGTGGGGTCAAGAGAGGGGTTTTTTTAGGATGGGAGAGACATGGGCATGTTTGAAGGAAGAGGGGAAGGAACCAGTGGAGAGTGAGCGATTGAAGATGGAAGTTAAGGAGGGGAGAAGGGATGGAGCGAGAGATTTCATGAGATGAGAGGGAATGGGGTCAGAAGCACAGGTGGCCGGAGTAGCACTTGAGAGGAGGGAGGAGAGCTCCTCTGAGGATTCTGCTGGGAAGGATGGGAGAGTAGCAGAGAGTGTTGAGAGCCGGGGGGTTGGAGAAGGGGGGGAAGTGACACTGGGGAGATCGGACCTGATGGATTTAATTTTGTTAATGAAGTAGGAGGCCAGATCGTTGGGGGTGAGGGAAGGAGGAGGGGAAGGAACCGGGGGCCTGAGAAGGGAGTTGAATGAACGGAAGAGCTGGAGGAGGTGATGGGCATGGGTGTCAATAAGGGAGGAGAAATAGTTTTGTCTGGCAGAGGAGAGAGCTGAGTTAAGGCAGGAAAGGATAAACTTGAAGTAAACGAGGTTGGCATGGTGTTTAGACTTTCGCCAGCAGCGTTCGGCAGCTCGAGCATAAGAGCGAAGAAGGCGGACAGTGGCAGTGATCCAGGGCTGTGGGTTAGTGGTACGAGAGCGGCGAAGGGAAAGGGGAGCGAGTGAGTCTAGCTGAGAAGAAAGGGTAGAGTTGAGAGCAGTAATCTGATCATCAAGACTGGGTAGAGAGGAGAGGGCGGCGAGGTGGGGTGTGAGGCGCTCAGAAAGATGGATGGGGTCAATAGAGCGGAGATCTCTGTGAGGGAGTAATATGGATTTACAGGGGAAAGGAGTGTAAGTGAGGAGGCAGGTGAGAAGATTATGATCAGAGAGAGGGATTACAGAGTTGGTGAGGGTGGACACAGTGCAGAGATAGGAGATGATGAGGTCGAGGGTATGACCAAGTTAGTGAGTGGGTGAGGTGGGGTGGAGCAAGAGGTTGGCAGCGTCGAGAAGAGATAGAAGGTGGGTGGCAGAGGAGTCATTAGGGGTGTCCATGTGGATGTTGAAGTCTCCTTCGCCTGGGCCTGGCAATCTTCCTCCACATGGTCCTGACCCTCCTCAGCCACCTGGTCTTAGCCATCATCCTCTGCCTGGTCCTGGCACTCCTACCCCATCTGGCTCCTCCACCTGGCACTGGCCCTCATCCTCTCCTTGGTCCTGATTCTCGGCTTTAGCCTGGTCATAACCGTCTTCCTCCTCAATATCCCGTTCCTTCTCTGCCTGATCCTGGCCTTCTTCTTCAGCAAGATCCTGCGCCTCCTCCTTCTCTTGGTCTTGGACTCCTTCTCGTCCTTTTCTTGGCCCTCCAACTCTTCCTGGTACTGGTAATCCACCTCCACCAAACACTGGCCCTCCAGCTCCGTCTTGTCCTGTCCTTCGTCCTCGGCCAGATCCTGAATCTCCTGGGTCCTCCACCTGGTACTTGCCATCCTCGTCCATCTAGCTCTCCTCCTACTTTTCCTAGTTTGGGCCCTCCTCCTCCCTCGATCCAGGTTCCCTTCGTCTGCCTCATCTTAGCCTTCCTCCTCCTCCAGATTCTGGCCCTCCTCCTTCTTCTTGTCCTCTTCTTCTTCTTCTGCCTTGTCTTGGCCCACCCCCATCCGTCTGGTCCTGGGTCTCCTCCTCCACCTGCTCCTGGCCTTCCTCCTTCCATTCCTCCTTTTCCCACATCCTCTGTCTCATCTTTACTCTCCTCCTTCGCCTGGGCCTGGCACTCCTCCACCACATGGCTCTGACCCTCCTCACCCACCTGGTCTTGACCATTCTCCACTGCCTGGTCCTGGACCTCCTATCCCATCTGACTCCTCCACCTGGCACTGGTCCTCATCCTTTGCTTGTTCTTGGTTCTCACGTTCAGCCTGGTCTTAACCCATTTCCTGTTCATAATCCAGTTCCTCCTCTGCCTGGTACTGGCCCTCCTCCTCCTCTAGATACTGCGCCTCCTCCTTCCCTTCGTCTTGGCCTCCTTATTGTTCTTTTCCTGGCCCTCCAACTCTTCTTGGTACTAGTAATCCTCCAGAACCAAACACTGGTCCTTCAGCTCTGCCTTGTCCTGGACTTCGTCCTCGGCCAGATCCTGTCTCTCCTGGGACCTCCACTAAGAACTTGCCTTCCTCCTCCATCTAGGTCGCCTCTTCCTCCTCCTAGTTTTGCCCCTTCTCCTACTTCGTTCCACGTCCTGTTCCTCTGCCTCATCCTGGCCTTCCTTCTCCCCTATATCCTATCCCTCCTCCTTCTGCTGATCCTCTTCTTCTTCTTCTGCCTGGTTCTGGCCCACCCCTATCTTTCGTGTCCTGGGCCTCCTACTCCACCTGCTTCTGGGTCTCCTCTTCCCAATGATCTTTCCCCCCCCTCCTCTGTCTGATCTTCCCTCCCCTCCTTCGCCTGGGTCTGGCACTCCTCCTCCACGTGGTCCTGACCCTCCTCACCCACCTGGTCTTGGCCATCCTCCTCTGCCTGGTCCTGGCCCTCCTACCCCTTATGGCTCCTCCACCTGGCACTGGCCCTCATCCTCTGCTTGGTTTTGGTTCTTGCTTTCAGCCTGTTTTTAACCCTCTTCCTCCTCATGATCCAGTTCCTCCTCTGCCTGGTCCTGGACCTCCTCCTCAGCTAGATCCTGCGACTGCTCCTTCTCTTGGTCTTGGCCTCCTTTCGTTCTTTTCCAGGCCTTCCAACTCTTCTTGGTACTGGTAATCCTCCTCTACGAAACACTGGCCTTCCTACTCCTGTTACTCCTGGCCTTCGTCCTCGGCCAGATCCCGGATCTCCTGGGACCTCCGAATGGTACTTGCCTTCCTCGTCCATCTAGGTCGCCCACTTCTCCTTCTAGTCTTGGCCCTCCTCCTCCCTCGGTCCAGGTCCTCTTCCTGTGCCTCATCCTGGCCTTCCCCCTCCTCCAGATCCTAGGCCTCCTCCTTCTCCTTATCCTCTTCCTCTTCTTCTACCTGGTCCTGGCCCACCCCCTTCCGTCTGGTCCTGGGTCTCCCCCTCCACCTACTCCTGGCCCTCCTCCCTCCATTCCTCATTTTGCCACCTCCTCTGTCTCATCTTTACTCTCCTCCTTCGTCTGGGCCTGGCACTCCTCCACCACATGGCCCCGACCCTCCTCACCCACCTGGTCTTGGCCATTCTCCACTGCCTGATCCTGGCCCTCGAACCCCATCTGGCTTTTCCACCGGGCACTGGCCCTCATACTCTGCTTGGTCTTGATTCTCGCCTTCAGCCTGCTCTTAACCTTCTTCCTCCTCATGATCCTGTTCCTCCTCTGCCTGGTCCATTCCCATATCCTAAGCTAGATCCTGTGCCTCCTTCTTTCCTGGTTCTTGGCCGCCTTCTAGTTGGTTTCCTGGCCCTCCAACTCTTCCTGGTACTGGTAATCCGACTCCACAAAAACTGGCCCACCAGCCCCGCCTACTCCTGGCCTTCGTCCTCTGCCAGATCCTGGATCTCCTGTGACATCCAACTGGTACTTACCTTCCTCGTAAATCTATCTCGCCTCCTCCTCCTAGTTTTCGCCCTCCTCATCCCTCGATCCAGTTCCTATTCGTCTGCCTCATCCTGGCCTTCCTTCTTCTCCAGATCGTGGACCTCCTACTTCTGCTGATCCTCTTCTTCTTCTTCTGCCTGTTCCTGACTCACCCTCTTACATCTTTTCCTCGGCCTCCTTCTCCACCTGCTCCTATTTCTCCTCCACCCAATGATCTTTTCCCCATCTCCTCTGTCTCGTCGTTACTCTCCTTCACCCGGGCCTGGCCCTCCTACACCACACGGGCCTGACCCTCCTCACCCACCTGGTCATGGCCATTCTCCACTGCCTGGTCCTGGCCCTTCTACCCCATATGGCTCCTCCACCTGACCATGGCCCTCATCCTCTGCTTGGTCTTGGTTCTTGCCTTCAGCCTGGTCTTACCCTCTTCCTCTTCATGAACCAGTTCTTCCCCTGACTGGTCCTAGCCCTCCTCCTCTGCTAGATCCTGCGCCTTCTCCTTCTCTTGGTCTTGAACTCCTTCTTGTTCTTTTCCTGGCCCTACCTCATTTGGCTACTCCACCTGGCAATGGCCCTCATCCTCTGCTTTGTCTTGGTTCTCGCCTTTAGCCTGGTCTTAACCCTCTTTCTCCTCATGATCCAGTTCCTCCCCTGCCTGGTCCTGGCATTCCTCCTCAGCTAGATCCTGCGCCTCCTCCTTCTCTTGGTGTTGGCCTTCTTCTCGTTCTTTTCCGGCCTTTCCAACTCTTCCTGGTACTGGTAATCCTCCTCTACCAAACACTGGCCCTCCTACTCCGGCTACTCCTGGCCTTCGCCCTCGCCCAGATCCAAGCTCTCCTGGGACCTCCAAATAGTACTTGCCTTCCTCGTCCATCTAGGTCACCTCCTCCTCTTCCTAGTCTTGGCCTTCCTCCTCCCTCGGTCCAGGTCCTCTTCCTCTGCCTCATCCAGGCCTTCCTCCTCCTCCAGATCCTATCCCTCCTCGTTCTGCTGATCCCCTTCTTTTTCTTCTGCCTGGTCCTGGCCCACCCCCATCTGTCTGGTCCTGGGCCTCCTCCTCCATTTGCTCCTGGCTCTTCTCCTCCCAATGATCCTTTTCGCACTTCCTCAGTCTGATCTTCACTACCCTCCTTCGCCTGGGCCTGCCATTCCTCCTCCACATGGTCCTGACCCTTCTCACCCACCTGGTCTTGTCCATCCTCCTCTGCCTGGTCCTGGCCCTCCTACCCCATCTGGCTCCTTCACCTGGCACTGGGCTTCATCCTCTCCTTGGTCCTGGTTCTCGGCTTTAGCCTGGTCCTAACCCTCTTCCTCCTCAAGATCCAGTTCCTTCTCTGTCTGATCCTGGCCCTCTTCCACAGCACGATCCTGCGCCTCCTCCTTCTCTTGGACTTGGCCTCCGTCTCTTTTTTTTCCTGGCCCTCCAAGTCTTCCTGATACTGGTAATCTACCTCCACCAAACACTGGCCCTCCAGCTGCGCCTTGTCCTGGCCTTCGTCTTCGGCCAGATCCTGAATCTCCTGGAACCTCCACCTGGTACTTGCCATCCTTGTCCATCTAGCTCGCCGCCTCCTCCCCCTAGTTTTGGCCCTCCTCCTGTCTCGGTCTAGGTCCTCTTTGTCTGCCTCATCTTGGCCTTCCCCCTCCTCCAGATCCTGGCCCTCCTCCTTCTTCTGGTCCTCTTCTTCTTCTGCGTTTACCTAGCCGACCCCCATCCGCCTGGTCCTGTGTCTCCTCCTCCACCTGCTCCTGGCCTTCCTTCTTCCATTCCTCATTTTCCTACCTCCTCTGTCTCATTTTTACTCTCCTCCTTCGCCTGGGCCTGGCACTCCTGCACCGCATGGTCCTGACCCTCCTGACACACCTGGTCCTGGCCATTCTCCACTGCCTGGTCCTGGCCCTCCTACCCCAACTGTCTTCTCCACCAGGCACTGGCCCTCATCCTCTGCTTGGTCTTGGTTCACGCCTTCAGTCTGGTCTAAACAATTTTCCTGTTCATGATCCAGTTCCTCCTGTACCTGGTACTGGCCCTATTCCTCTGCTAGATCCTGTGTCTCCTCCTTCTCTTGGTCTTGGTCTCCTTCTTCTTCTTTTCCTGGTCCTCTAATTCTCCCTGGTACTAGTAATCCTCCTGAACCAAACACTGGACCTTCAGCTCCGCCTTGTCCTGGCCTTCGTCCTCGGCCATATCCTGGCTCTCCTGGGAACTCCAACTAGTACTTGCCTTCCTCCTCCGTCTAAGTCGCCTCCTCCCCTCCTCGTTTTTGCCCTCCTCCTCCTTCGTTCCAGGACCTCTTCCTCTGCCTCATCCTGGCCTTCCTTCTCCCCCATATCCTATGCCTCCTCCTTCTGCTGATCCTCTTCCTCTTCTCCTGCCTGGTCCAGGTCCACTGTCATCTATCTGGTCCTGGGCCTCCTCCTCCACCTGCTCTCCTCCTTCCAATGATCTTTTTCCCACCTCCTCTGTCTGATCTTCCCTCCCCTACTTCGCCTGGGCCTGGCACTCCTCCTCCACATGGTCCTGGCTCTCCTCACCCACCTGGTCTTAGCCATCCTCCTCTTCCTGATTCTGGCCCTCCTACCCCATCTGGCTCTTCCACCTGGCACTAGCCCTCATCCTCTGCTTGGTCCTGGTTCTTGCCTTTAGCCTGGTCTTAACCCTCTTCCTCCTCATGATCCAGTTCCTTCTCTGCCATGATCTGGGCCCTCCTCCGCAGCTGGATCCTGCGCCTCTTCCTTCTCTTAGTCTTGTCCTCCCTCTCGTTCTTTTACAGGCCCCCCAACTCTTCCTGGTACTGGTAATCCTCTTCTACCAAACATTGGCCCTCCAACTTCGCCTACTCCTTGCCTTCGTCCTCAGCCAGATCCTGGCTCTCCTGGGAACTCCAACTGGTACTTGCTTTCCTCGTCCGTCTAGGTCGCCTCCTCCTCCTCCTAGTCTTGGCCCTCCTCCTCCCTCGGTCCAGGCCTTCTTCCTCTGCCTCATCCTGGCCTTCCTCCTCCTCCAGATCCTGGCCCTCCTCCTTCTCCTGATCCTCGTCCTCTTCTTCTACCTGGTCCTGGCCCACCCCCTTCCGTCTGGTCCTTAGCCTCCTCCTCCACCTATCTGACGTCCTTCAAATGATATTTTTGCCTCCTCCTTTGTCTGATTTTCACTCCCCTCCTTCGCCTGGGCCTGGCACTCCTTCTCCACATCATTCTGACCGTCCTCACCCACCTGGTCTTCGCCATTCTCCACTGCCTGGTCCTGGCTCTCCTACCCCATCTGGCTCTTCCACCGGGCACTGGCCCTCATGCTCTGCTTGGTCTTGGTTCTCACCTTCAGCCTGGTCTTTACCCGCTTCCTCCTCATGATCCTGTTCCTCCTCTGCTTGGTCCTGGGCCACCTCCTCAGCTAGATCCTGCGCCTCCTCCTTCTCTTGGTCTTTGCCTCCTTCTCGTTCTATTCGTGGCTCTCCAACTCTTCCCGGTACTGGTAATCCTCCTCTACCAAACACTGGCCCTCCAGCTCCGCCTTGTCCTGGCTTTCGTCCTCGGCCAGATCCTGGATCTCCTGGGACCTCTACCTGGTACTTTCCTTCCTCGTCAATCTACCTCGCCTCCCCCTCCTCCTAGTTTGGCCCTCCACCTCCTTCGATCCAGGTCCCCTTCGTTTGCCTCATCTGGCCTTTCGTCGCTTCCAGATCGTGGACCTCAGACTTCTACTGATCCTCTTCTTTTTCTGCCTGGTTCTGGCCCACCCTCTTCCGTCTGGTCCTAGGCCCCCTCCTCCACCTGCTCCTGGCTCTCCTCCTCCCAATGATCTTTTCCCGACCTCCTCTGTCTCATCTTTACTCTCTCTCCGTCTTGGCCTGGCCCTCCTCCACCACATGGTCCTGACCCTCCTTACCCATCTGGTCTTGGCCATCCTCTACTGCCTGGTCCTGGCCCTCCTACCCCATCTGGCTCCTCCACCTGGCACTGGCCCTCATCCTCTGCTTGGTCTTGGTTCTCGCCTTGAGCCTGGTCTTAACCTTCTTCCTCCTCATGATCCTGTTCCTCCGCTTCCGGGTCCTTTCCCACCTCCTCAGCTAGATCTTGCCCCTCCTCCTTCTCTTGGTCTTGGCCTCCTTCGAATTCGTTTCCTGGCCCTCCACCTCTTCCTGGTACTGGTAATCCTCCTCCACCAAACACTGGCCCTCATTCTCCGGCTTGTCCTGGCCTTTGTCCTCGGCCAGATCCTGGCTCACCTTTGACCTCCACCTGGTACTTGCCTTCCTCGTCCATCTATGCCGCCTCCTCTTCTGCCTAGTATTTGCCCTCCTCCTCACTCGATCTAGGTCCTCTTCCCCTGCGGCATTCTGGCCTTCTTTCACTTCCAGATGCTGGCCCTCCTCCTTCTGCTGCTCCTCTTCTTCTTCTTCTGCCTGGTCCTGGCCCACCGCCATCCGTCTGGTCCTGGGCCTCCTCCTCCACCTGCTCCTGGCCCTCCTCCTCCCATTGATCTGTTTCCCACCTCTTCTGTCTTATCTTGACTCTGCTCCTTCGCCTAGGCTTGGTATTCCTCCTCCACATGGTCCTGACCCTCCTCACCCACCTGGTTTTGGCCATCCTCCCAAGCCTGGTCCTGGCCCTCCTACCCCATCTGGCTCCTCCAGCTGGCACTGGCCCTCATCCTCTTTTTGGTCCTGGTTCTTGCCTTCAGCCTCGTCGTTGCCCTCCTCCTCTTCATGATCCAGTTCCTCCCCTGCCTGGTCCTGGCTCTCCTTCTCTGCTATATCCTGTGCCTCCTCCTTCTCTTGGTCTTGGCCTCCTGCTTATTCTTTTCCTGGCCCTCCAACTCTCCCTGGTACTAGTAATCCTCCTGAACCAAACACTGGACCTTCAGCTCCTCCTTTTCCTGGCCTTTGCCCTCGGCCATATCCTGGCTCTCCTGAGAACTCCACCTAGTACTTGCCTTCCTTCTCCATCTAGGTCGCCTCCTCCTCCTCCTCGTTTTGGCCCTCCTCCTCCTTCGTTCCAAGTCCTCTTCCTCTGCCTCATCCTGGCCAGTTCCTTCTCTGCCTGATCCTGGCCCTCCTCCTCAGATGGATCCTGCGCCTCCTCCTTCTCTTGGTCTTGTCCTCCTTCTCGTTCTTTTCCAGGCCCCCCAACACTTCCTGGTTCTGGTAATCCTCTTCTACCAAACATTGGCCCTCCTACTCCGGCTACTCCTGGCCTTCGTCCTCGTCCAGATCCTGGCTCTCCTGGGACCTCCAACTGGTACTTGCCTTTATCGTCCGTCTAGGTCGCCTCCTCCTCCTTCTATTCTTGGCCCTCCTCCTCCCTCGGTCCAGGCCTTCTTCCTCTGCCTCACCCTGGCCTTCCTCCTCCTCCAGATCCTGGCCTCCTCCTTCTCCAGATCCTCGTCCTCTTCTTCTACCTGGTCCTGGCCCACCCCCATCTGCCTGGGCCTGGGCCTCCTCCTCCACCTGCTCCTGGCTGTCCTCCTCCCAATGATCTTTTTCCCACCTCCTCTGTCTGATCTTCACCCCCCTCCTTCGCCTGCGCCTGGTACTGGTAATCCTCCTCCACCAAACACGGGCCCTCCAGCCCCGCCTTGTCCTGGCCTTCGTCATCGGCCAGATCCAGGAACTCCTGGGTACTCCACCTGGTACTTGCCTTCCTCGTCCATCCAGCTCGCCTCATCCTCCTACTAGTTTTGGCTATCCTCCACCCTCGATCTACATTCTCTTCGTCTGCTCAACCTGGTCTTCCTTCTCCTCCAGATCGTGGACCTTCTGCTTCTGCTGATCCTCTTCTTCTTCTGCCTGATCCTGGCCCATCCTCTTCCACATGGTCCAGGGCCTCCTCCTCCACCTGCTCCTGGCTCTCCTTCACCCATTGATGTTTGCCCCACCTCCTCTGTCTCATCTTTACTCTCCTTCTTCGCCTGGGCCTCGCCCTCCTCCACCACATGGTCCTGACCCTCCTAACCCACCTGGTCCTGGCCCTACTACCACATCTGGCTCCTCCACCTAACGCTGGCCCTCATCCTCTGCTTGGTCTTGGTTCTTGCCTTCAGTCTGGTCTTAACCCTCTCACTCCTCATGATCCATTTCCTCCTCTGCCTGGCCCGGGCCATCCTCCGCTGCTAGATCCTGCGACTCCTCTTGGTCTTGGTTGTCCTCTTTCTTTTCCTGGCCCTCCAACTCTTCCTGGTACTGGTAATCCTCCTCCACCAAACACAGGCCCTCCTTCTCCGGCTAGTCCGGGCTTTTGTCCTCGGCCAGATCTTGGCTCACCTTTGACCTCCACCTGGTACTTGTCTTCCTTGTCCCTCTAGGCCACCTCCTCTTCTTCCTAGTCTTTGCCCTCCTCCTCCCTCGATCCAGGTCCTCTTCCACTGCGTCATCCTGGTATTCTTTCTCCTCCAGATCCTGGCCCTCCTCCTTTTTCTGGTCCTCCTCTTCTTTTTCTGTCTTGGCTGGCCCACCCCCATTCGTCTGGTCCTGAGTCTCCTCCTCCACCTGCTCCTGGCCCTCCTCCTCCCATTGATCATTTTCCCACCTCCTCTGTCTCATTTTTACTCTCCTCCTTCGCCTGGGCTTGACACCCTTCCTCCACATGGTCCAGAACCTCCTCACCCACCTGGTCTTGACCATTCTCCACTGCCTGGTCCTGGCCCTCCTACCCCATCTGGCTCCTCCACCTGGCACTGGCCCTCGTCCTCTGCTTGGTCCTGGTTCTTGCCTTCAGCCTGGTCTTAACCCTCTTCCACCTCATGATCCAGTTCCTCCTCTGCCTAGTCCTAGCCCTCCTCTTCTGCTAGATTCTGCGTCTCCTCTTTCTCTTGGTCTTGGCCGTCCTTCTCTTTCTTTTCCTGGCCCTCCAACTCTTCCTGGTACTGGTAATCGTCCTCCACCAAACACTGGCCCTCCTTCTCCGGCTAGTCCCGGACTTTGTCCTTGGCCAGATCCTGGCTTAACTTTGACATCCACCTGGTATATGGGGGAGAAGAAAATCCAGGATGAGGCAGAGGAAAAGGTTGTGGAACGAAGGAGGAGGAGGGCCAAAACTAGAAGGAAGAGGAGGCGACCTGGATGGAGGAGGAAGGCAAGTACTAGGTGGAGGTACCAGGAGAGCCAGGATCTGGCCGAGGACGAAGGCCAGGACAAGGAGGAGCTGCATTGCCAGTGTTTGGGTCAGGAGGATTACTAGTACCAGGAAGAGTTGGAGGGCCAGGAAAAGAACTAGAAGAAGACAAAGACCATGAAAAGGAGGGAGAGCAAGATCTAGCAGAGGAGGAGGACCAGGACCCGGCAGAGGATGAACTGGATCATGAAGAGAAAGACCGTTAAGACCAGGCTGAAGGCGAGAACCAAGACCAAGCAGAGGATGAGGGCCAGTTCCAGGTGGAGGAGACAGATGGGGTAGGAGGGCCAGGACCAGGCATTGGAGGATGGCCAAGACCAGGTGAGTGAGGAGGGTCAGGACCATGTGGTAGAGGGGGGCCAGGCCCAGGCGAAGAAGGAGAGTAAGGATGAGAAAGAGGAGGTGGGAAAAGGATCACTGGGAGGAGGAGAGCCAGGAGCAGGTGGAGGAGGAGGCCCAGGACCAGACGGAAGAGGGTGGGCCAGGACCAAGCAGAAGAAGAAGAAAAGTATCAGCAGAAGTAGGATGTCCTCGATCTGGAGGAGAAGGATGTCCAGGAGGAGGCAGAGGAAGATGACGTGAAACGAAGGAGGAGAAGGGGCAAAACTAGGAGGAGGAGGCGAGCTAGATGGACGAGGAAGGCAAGTACCAGGTGGAGGTCCCATGAGATCCGGGATCAGTCCGAGGACGAAGGCCAGGACAAGGCGGAGATGGAGGATCAGTGTTTGGTGGAGGAGGAATACCAGTACCAGGAAGCGTTGGAGGGCCAGGAAAAGAACGAGAAGGAGACTAAGACCAGGAGGTCTTAAAAAAGGAAGAGGCGCGGGATCTAGCCGAGGTGGAGGGCCAGGACCGGGCAGAGGAGGAACTGGATTATGAGGAGGAAGCAGGTTAAGACCAGTCTGAAAGCGAGAACCAAGACCAAGCAGAGGATGAGGGCCAGTGACAGGTGGAGGAGCCCGATGGTGTAGGAGGGCCAGGACCAGGCAGTGGAGGATGGCCAAGACAAGGGGGGTGAAGAGGGTCAGGACCATGTGGAGGAGGAGTGCCAGGCCCCGGCGAATGAGGAGAGTAAAGAGGAGACAGAGGAGGTGGGAAAATGATGAATTGAAAGAGGTGGGCCAAGAGCAGGTGGAGGTGGAGACCCAGGACCATACGGATGGAGGTGGGCCAGGACCAGGCAGAAGAAGACGAGGACCAGATAATGGAGGAGGGCCAGTATCTGGAGGAGGAGGAAGGCCAGGATGATGCAGAGGAAGAGGACCTGGATCGAGGGAGGAGGAGGGCAAATATTAGGAGGAAGAGGAGGCGGCCTAGATGTACGAGGAAGGCAAGTACCAGGTGGAGGTCAAAGGTGAGCCAGGATCTGGCCGAGGACGAAGGCCAGGACAAGGTGGAGAAGGAGGGCCAGTGTTTGGTGGATGTGGATTACCACTACCAGGAAGAGTTGGAGGGCCAGGAAAAGAAAGAGAAGGACTTCCAAGACCAAGAGAAGGAGGTGGCGCAGGATCTAGCAGAGAAGGAGGGCAAGGACCAGGCAGAGGAGGAACTGGTTCATGAGGAGGAAGAGGGTGAAGACCAGGCTAAAAGCAAGAAGCAAGACCAAGCAGAGGATGAGGGCCAGGGTACGGTGGTGGAGCTAGATGGGGTAGGATGGCCAGGACCAGGCAGAGATGCCAGGAACAGGTGGGTGAGGAGGTGTAGGACCATGTGGAGGAAGAGTGCCAGGCCCAGGCGAAGGAGGGGAGTGAAGGTCAGACATAGGAGGTGGGAAAATGATAATTCGGAAGAGGAGAGCCAGGAGCAGGTGGAGGAGGAGGCCCAGGACCAGACAGATGGGGGTGGGCCAGGACCAGGCAGAAGAAGAGAAGAGGATCAATAGAAGGAGGAGGGATAGGATATGGGGGAGAAGGAAGGCCAGGGTGAGGCAGAGGAAGATGACGTGGAACGAAGGAGGAGGAGGGCCAAAACATTGAGGAGGAGGAGGAGGAGGCGACCTAGATGGAGGAGGAAAGCAAATACTGAGTGGAGGTCCCAGGAGAGCCAGGATCTGGCCGAGGACGAAGGCCAGGACAAGGCGGAGCTGAAGGGCCAGTGTTTGGTTCAGGAGGATTACTAGTACCAGGAAGAGTTGGAGGGCCAGGAAAAGAACGAGAAGGAGGCCAAGACCAAGGGAAGGAGGAGGCGCAGGATCTAGCAGAGGAGGAGGGCCAGGACCAGGCTGAGGAGGAACTGGATCATGAAGAGGAATTGGGTTAAGACCAGGCTGAAGGCGAGAACCAAGACCAAGCAGAGGATGAGGGCCAGTCCCAGGTGGAGTAGCCAGAGGGGTAGGAGGATCAGGACAAGGCAGTAGGGGATGGCCATGGCCAGGTGGGTGAGGAGGGACAGGACCATGTGTAGGAGGAGTGCCAGTCCCAGGCAAAAGACGAGAGTAAAGATGAGACAGAAGAGGTGAGTAAAGGATCATTGGGAGGAGGAGAGCCAGGAGAAGGTGGGGGAGGAGGCCCAAAACCAGACGGAAGAGGGTGGGCCAGGATCAGGCAGAAGAAGAAGAGGATCAGCAGAAGTAGGAGGTCCACGATCTTGAGGAGAAGGAAGGCCAGGATGAGGCAGACGAAGAGAACCTGGATCGAGGGAGGAGGATGGCCAAAACTAGGAGGAGGAGGAGGCGAGCTAGATGGACGAGGAAGGCAAGTACCAGGTGAAGGTCCCAGGAGATCCTGGATCGGGTCGATGACGAAGGCCAGGACAAGGCGGGGCTGGAGGGCCAGTGTTTGGTGGAGGAGGATTACCAGTACAAGGAAGAGTTGGAAGGCCAGGACAAGAACGAGAAGGAGGCCAAGACCAAGAGAAGAAGGAGGCGCAGGATTTAGATGAGGAGGAGGGCCAGGACCAGGCAGAGGAGGAACTGGATCAGGAGGAGGAAGAAGGTTAAGACCAGGCTGAAGGCGAGAACTAAGACCAAGCAGAGGATGAGGGCCAGTGCCCGGTGGAGGCGCCAGTTGGCTAGGAGGGCCAGGTCCAGGCAGAGGACAATGGCCAGGACAAGGTGGGTAAGGACGGTCAGAACGATTTGGAGGAAGAGTGCCAGGCCCAGGCGAAGGAGGGGAGTGAAGATCAGACAGAGGAGGAGGCAGAACGGTCATTTGGAGCTGAACAGGTAGGAGCAGGTGGAGGAGGAGTCCCAGAACGAAACGGAAGGGGGTGGGCCAGGACCAGGTAGAAGAAGAGGACGAGGTTCGACAGAAGGAGGAAGGCCAGGATCTGGAGGAGAGGGAAGGGCAGGATGAGGCAGAGGAAGAGGACCTCGACCGAGACAGGAGGAGGGCCAAGACTAGGAGGAGGAGAAGGCGACCTAGATGGACGAGGAAGGCAAGTACCAGGTGGAGGTCCCAGGAGATCCAGGATCAGGCCGATTCCGACGGTCAGGAGTAGGAGGGTCACTGTTTGGTAGATGAGGATGATCAGTACCAGGAAGAGTTGGAGGGCCTGGAAAAGAACGAGAAGGAGGCCAAGACCTAGAGAAGGAGCAGGCGAAGGATCAAGCTGAGGAGGAGGGCCAGGGCCAGGCAGAGGAGGAACTGGATCATGCGGAGGAAGAAGGTTAAGACTAGGCTGAAGGCGAGAACCAAGACCAAGCAGAGGATGAGGGCCAATACCCGATGGAAGAGCCAGATGGGGTAGGAAGGCCAGGACCAGGCAGTGGAGAATGGTCAAGACTAGGTGGGTGAGGACGTTCAGAACGATGGGGAGGAGGAGTGCCAGGCCCAGGAGAAGGAGGGGAGTGAAGATCAGACAGAGGAGGAGGCAAAACGATCATTTGGAGGAGACCTAGGAGCAGGTGGAGGAGGGGGCCCAGAACCAGACGGAAGGGGGTGGGCCAGGACCAGGTAGAAAAAGAGGGCGAGGATCAGTAGAATGAGGAGGGCCAGGATCTGGAGGAGGTGGAAGGCCAGGATGAGGCAGAGGAAGAGGTCCTGGACCGAGGGAGGAGGAGGGCCAAGACTAGGAGGAGGAGGCGACCTAGATTGAATATGAAGGCAAGTGCCAGTTGGAGGTCCCAGGAGAGCCGGGATCTCACAGAGGACGAAGGCCAGGAGTAGCCGGAGTTGGAGGGCCAGTGTCTGGTAGAGGAGGATTACCTGTAATAGGAAGAGTTGGAGGGCCTGGAAAAAAAACGAGAAGGAGGCCAACAGTAAGAGAAGGACGAGGTACAGGATCTAGCTGAGGAGGAAGCCAGGACCAAGCAGAGGAGCAACTGGATCATGTGGGGGGAGACGGTTAAGACCAGGCTAGAGGCGAGAACCAAGACCAAGCAGAGGATGAGGGCCAGTGCCAGGTGGAGGAGCCAGATGGGGTAGGAGGGCCAGGACCAGGCAGAGGAGGATGGCCAAGACCAGGTGGGTGAGGACGTTCAGAACGATGTGGAGGAGGAGTGCCAGGCCCTGGCGAAGGAGGGGAGCGAAGATCAGACAGAAGAGGTGGAAAAAATATCATTGGGAGGAGGAGAGCCATGAGCAAGTGAGGGAGGACGTCCAGGACCAGACAGATGAGTGTGGACCAGGATCAGGCAGAAGAAGAAGAAACGATTCAGCAGAAGGAGGAGGGATAGGATATGGGGGCGAAGGAAGGCCAGGATGAGGCAGAGGAAGAGTACGTGGAACGAAGGAGGAGCAGGGCCAAATCTAGGAGGAGGAGGTTGCGACCCAGATGGAAGAGGAAGGGAAGTACTAGGTAGAGGTCCCAGGAGAGCCGGGATCTGGCCGAGGACGAAGGCCAGGACAAGGCGGAGCTGAAAGGCCGGTGTTTGGTTCAGGAGGATTACTAGTACCTGGAAGAGTTGGAGGGCCAGGAAAAGAACAAGAAGGAGGCCAAGACCAATAGAAGAAGGAGGCGCAGGATCTAGCAGAGCAGGAAGGCCAGGTCCAGGCAGAGGAGGAACTGGATCATGAAGAGGAAGAGGGTTAAGACCAGCCTGAAGGCGAGAACCAAGACCAATGAGAGGTTGAGGGCCAGTGCCAGGTGGAGGAGCCAGATCAGTTAGGAGGGCCAGGACTAGGCAGTAAAGGATGGCCAAGACATGGTGGGTGAGGAGGGCCAGGATCATGTGGAGGAGGGGTGCCAGGCCCAGGCGAAGGACGAGAGTAAAGACGAGACAGAGGAGGTGGGAAAATGATCAATGGGAGGAGGGACAACAGAAGCAGGTGGAGGAGGAGACCCAGGACCAGACGGATGGGGTTGGGCCTGGACAAGGCAGAAGAAGACGTAGAGGACCAGAATAAGGAGGAGGGCCAGGATCTGGAGGAGGAGGAAGGCCAGAATGAGACAGAGGAAGAGGACCTGGATCAAGGGAGTAGGAGGGCAAAGACTAGGAGGAAGAAGAAGCGGCCTAGATGGACTAGGAAGGCAAGTACCAGGTGGAGGTCAAAGGTGAGCCAGGATCTGGCCGAGGACAAAGGCCAGGACTAACCGGAGAAGGAGGGCCAGTGTTTGGTGTAGGAGGATTACCAGTACCAGGAAGAGTTGGAGGGCCAGGAAGGGAAAGAGAAGGACGGCCAAGACCAAGAGAAAGAGGAGGCGCAGGATCCAGCAGAGGAGAAGGGCCAGGACCTAGCAGAGGAGGAACTGGATCATGAAGAGGAAGAGGGTTAAGACCAGGCTAAAGGCGAGAACCAAGACCAAGCAGAGGATGAGGGCCAGGGTCAGATGGAGGAGACATATGGGGTAGGAGGTCCAAGACCAGGCAGTGGAGAATGGCCAAGACCAGGTGGGTGAGGAGGGTCAGGACAATGTGGTGGAGGAGGGCCAGGCCCAGGCGAAGAAGGAGAGTAAAGATGAGACAGAGGAGGTGGGGAAAAGATCACTGGGAGGAGGAGAGCCAGGAGCAGGTGGAGGAGGAGGCCCAGGACCAGAAGGAAGAGGGTGGGCCAGGACCAGGCAGAAGAATAAGAAGAGGATCAGCAGAAGTAGGAGGTCCACGATCTGGAGGAGAAGGAAGGCCAGGATGACGAAGAACTGGATCGAGGGAGGAGGAGGGCCAAACCTAGGAGGAGGAGGAGGCGAGGTAGGTTTACGAGGAAGGCAAGTACCAGGTGGAGGTCCCAGGAGATCCAGGATCTGGCCGAGGACGAAGGCCAGGACAAGGCGGAGCTGGTGAGCCAGTGTTTGGTGGAGGAGGATTACTAGTACCAGGAAGAGTTGGAGGGCCAGGAAAAGAATTAGAAGGGGGCCAAGACCAAGAGAATGAGGAGGCGCAGGATCTAGCTGAGGAGTTGGGAAAGAACCAGGCAGAGGAGGAACGGGATCATGAGGAGGAATAAGGGTAAGACCAAGCTGAAGGCGAGAACCAAGACCATGCAGAGGATGAGGGCCTTTGCCCGGTGGAAGCACCAGATGGTGTAGGAGGGCCAGGACCAGGCTGTGGACAATGGCTAAGACCAGGTGGGTGAGGACGTTCAGAACGATGGGGAGGAGGAGTGCCAGGCCCAGGAGAAGGAGGGGAGTGAAGATCAGACAGAGGAGGAGGCAAAACGATCATTTGGAGGAGGAGAGCTAGGAGCAGGTGGAGGAGGGGGCCCAGGACCAGAAGGAATGGGGTGGGCCAGGACCAGGTAGAAGAAGAGGACGAGGATGAACAGAAGGAAGAGCGCCAGGATCTGGAGGAGGAGGAAGGCAGGGATGAGGCAGAGGAAGGGGACCTGGACCGAGGGAGGTGGAGGGCCAAGACTAAGAGGAAGAGGAGGTGGCCTAAATGGACACGGAGGTGGCCTAGGTGGACCAGGTGGAGGTCCCAGGAGAGCTGGAATCTGACCGTGGACGAAGGCCAGGCGTAGCCAGAGTAGGAGGGCCAGTGTTTGGTAGAGGAGGATTACCAGTACCAGGAAGAGTTGGAAAGCCAAGAAAAGAACGAGAAGAAGGCCAAGACCAAGAGAAAGAGCAGGCGCAGGATCCAGCTGAGGACGAGGGCCAGGATCAGGTAGAGAACGAACTGGATCATGAGGGGGAAGAGGGTTAAGACCGGGCTAAAGGTAAGAGCCAAAACCAAGCAACGGATGAGGACAATTGCCAGGTGGAGAAGCCAGATGGTGTAGGAGGGCCAGGACCAGGCAGAGGAGGATGGCCAAGACCAGGTGGGTGAGGAGGGTTTGGACCATGTGGAGGAGGAGTGCCAGGCCCAGGCGAAGATGGGGAGTGACGATTCGACAGAGGAGGTGGGAAAAAGATCATTGGGAGGGGGAGAGCTAGCAGCAGGTGGAGGAGGAGGCCCAGACAAGACGGAAGGGGTTGGGCCAGGACCAGGTAGAAGAAGAGGACGAGCATCAGCAGAAGGAGTAGGGTCACGATCTTGAGGAGTTGGAAGGCCA
This sequence comes from Tachyglossus aculeatus, assembly GCF_015852505.1. Taxonomy (NCBI): domain Eukaryota; kingdom Metazoa; phylum Chordata; class Mammalia; order Monotremata; family Tachyglossidae; genus Tachyglossus; species Tachyglossus aculeatus. The sequence continues at coordinate 5,073,685 of NC_052089.1, read as the reverse complement.
GAATGAGGCAGGGTTAGAGGACCTGGACCGAGGGAGGAGGAGGGCCAAGACTAGGAGGAGGAGGAGGCGACCAAGATGGACGATGAAGGCAAGTACCAGTTGGAGGTCCCAGGAGAGCCGGGATCTCACAGAGGACGAAGGCCAAGAGTAGCCGGAGTAGGAGGGCCAGTGTCTGGTAGAGGAGGATTACCAGTACCAGGAAGAGTTGGAGGGCCTAGAAAATAACCAGAAGGAGGCCAAAACCAAGAAAAGGAGGAGGCGCAGGATCTAGCTGAGGAGGAGTGCCAGGACCAGGCAGAGGAGGAACTGGATCATGGGGAGGGAGAAGTTTAAGACCAGGTTAAAGGCGAGAACCAAGACAAAGCAGAGGATGAGAGCCAGTGCCAGGTGGAGGAGCCAGATGAGGTAGGAGGCCCAGGATCAGGAAGAGGAGGATGGCCAAGACCAGGTGGGTGAGCAGGGTCAGGACCATGTGGAGGAGGAGTGCCAGGCCAAGAAGAAGGAGGGGAGTGAAGATCAGATAGAGGTGGTGGGAAAAAGATCATTGGGAGGAGGACAGCCAGGGACAGGTGGAGGAGGAGGCCCAGGACCAGACAGGTGGGTTTGGGCCAGGACCAGGCAGAAGAAGAAAAGGATCAGCAGAAGGAGGAGGGATAGGATATGGGGAAGAAGGAAGGCCAGGATGAGGCAGAGGAAGAGGACCTGGAATGAAGTAAGAGGAGGGCCAAAACTAGGAGGAGAAGGAGGCGACCTAGATGGAGGAGGAAGGCAAGTTCTTGGTGGAGGTCCCAGGAGAGACAGGATCTGGCCGAGGACGAAGGCCAGGGCAAGGCGGAGCTGAACGGCCAGTGTTTGGTTCTGGAGGATTACTAGTACCAAGAAGAGTTGGAGGGCCAGGAAAAGAAAAATAAGGAGGCCAAGAACAAGAGAAGGAGGAGGTGCAGTATCTAGCTGAGGAGGAGTCCCAGGACCAGGCAGAGGAGGAACTGGATCATGAGGACGAAGAGTGTTAAGACCAGGCTGAAGGCGAGAAGCAAGTCCAAGCAAAGGATGAGGGCCAGGGTCAGGTGGAGGAGCCAGATGGGGTAGGATGGCCAGGACCAGGAAGTGTAGAATGGCCAGGACCAGGTGGGTGAGGAGGGTCAGGACCATGTCGTGGAGGAGGGCCAGGCCTAGGCGAAGAAGATGAGTAAAGATGAGACAGAGGAGGTGGGGAATGGATCATTGGAAGGAGGAGAGCCAGGAGCAGGTGGAGAAGGAGGCCCACGACCAGACGGAAGAGGGTGCGCCAGGACCAGGCAGAAAAAAAGAAGAGGATCAGCAGAAGTAGGAGTTCCACGATCTGGAGGAGAAGGATGTCCAGGATGAGGCAGACGAAGAGGACGTGGATAGAGGGAGGAGGAGGGCCAAAACCTGGAAGAGGAGGAGGCGAGGTAGATTTACGAGGAAGACAAGTACCAGGTGGGGGTCCCTGGCGATACAGGATCAAGCCGAGGGCGAAGGCCAGGACAAGGCGGAGCTGGTGGGCCAGTGTTTGGTGGAGGAGGATTACCATTACCAGGAAGAGTTGGAGGTCCAGGTAAAGAATTAGAAGGAGGCCAGGACCAAGTGAACGAGAAGGTGCAGAATCTAGCTGAGGAGGTGGGAAGGGACCAGGCAGAGGAAGATGCAGGATCATGAGGAGGAAGAAGGTTAAGACCAGGCTGAAGGCGAGAACCAAGACCAAGCAGAGGATGAGGGCCAGTGCCACGTGGAGGAGCCAGATGGGGTAGGAGGTCCAGGACCAGGCAGTGGAAAATGGCCATGACCAGGAGGGTAAGGAAGGTCAGGACCATGTGGTAGAGCGGGGTCAGGCCTAGGAGACGAAGGAGAATATAAATGAGACAGAGGAGGTGGGAAAAAGATCATTGGGACCTGGATCGAGGGAGGAGGAGGGCAAAGACTAGGACGAAGAGGAGGCGGCCTAGATGGACAAGGAAAACAAGTACCAGGTGGAGGTCAGAGCTGAGCCAGGACCTGGCCGAGGACAAAGGTCAGGACTAGCCGGAGAAGGAGGGCCAGTGTTTGGTAGAGGAGGATTACCAGTACCAGGAAGTGTTGGAGGGCCGGGAAAAGAACGACAATGAGGCCAAGACCAAGAGAAGGAGGAGGCGCAGGATCTAGCTGAGGAGGAGGGACAGGATCAGGCAGAGGAGGAACTGGATCATGAAGAAGAAGAGAGTTACGAACAGGCTAAAGGCAAGAACCAAGACTATGCTGAGGATGAGGCCCAGTGCCAGGGAGAGGAGCCAGATGAGGTAGGAGGGCCTGGACCAGTCAGAGAAGGATGGCCAAGGCCAGGTGGGTGAGGAGGGTCAGGACCATGTAGAGGAGGAGTGCCAGGCCCAGGCGAAGGAGGGGAGTGAGGATCAGACAGAGGAGGTGGGAAAAAGATCACTGGGAGGAGGAGAGCCAGGAGCAGGTGGAGGAGGGTGCCCAGGACGAGACAGATGGGGGTGGGCCAGGACCAGGCAGAAGAAGAAGAAGAGGATCAGCAGAAGGAGGATATGATAGGATATGGATATGGGGGAGAAGGAAGGCCAGGATGAGGCAGAAGAATATGAGGCAGAGGAATAGGACGTGGAACGAAGGAGGAGGTGGGCCGAAACTAGGAGGAGGAGGAGGCGACCTAGATGGAGGTGGAAGGCAAGTATTGGGTGGAGGTCCCAGAAGAGCCAGGATCTGGCCGAGGACGGAGGGCAGGACAAGGCGGAGCTCAAGGGCCAGTGTTTGGTTCAGCATGATTACTAGGACCAGGAAGAGTTAGAGGGCCAGGAAAGGAACTAGAAGGAAGCAAAGACCAAGAAAAGGAGGAGGCGCAGAATCTAGCAGAGGAGGAGGGCCAGGACCAGGCAGGGGAGGAACTGCATCATGAAGAGGAATAGGGTTAAGACCAGGCTGATGGCGAGAGCAAAGCCCAAGCAGAGGATGAGGGGCAGTGCCCGGTGGAAGAGCCAGATAAGGTAGGAGGGCCAGGACCAGGCTGTGGAGAATGGCCAAGACCTGGTGGGTGAGGACGGTCAGAACGATGTGGAGGAGGAATGCCAGGCCCAGGTGAAGGAGGGGAGCGAAGATCAGACAGAGGAGGAGGCATAAAGATCATTTGGAGGAGGAGAGCAAGGAGAAGATGGAGGAGGAGGCCCAGGACCAGACGGAAGTTGGGGGGCCAGGACCAGGTAGAAGAAGAGGACGAGGATCAGCAGAAGGAGGAGGGCCAGGATCTGGAGGAGGAGGAAGGCCAGGATGAGGTAGACGAAGAGGACCTGGACCGAAGGATTAGGAGGGCCAGGACTAGGAGTAGGAGGAGGCGACCTAGATGGACGAGGAAAGCAAGTACCAGTTGGAGATCCCAGGAGAGCAAGGATCTGGCCGAGGACGAACGCCAGAAGTAGCCTGAGTAGGAGAGCTACTGTTTCGTAGAGGAGGATTACCAGAACCAGGAAAAGCTGGAGGGCCCGGTAAAGAACGAGAAGGAGGCCAAGACCAAGAGAAGGAGGAGGCGCAGGATCTTGCTGAGGAAGAGGGCCAGTATCAGGCAGAGAAGGAACTGGATCCTGAGCAGGAAGAGGGTAAAGACCAGGCTAAAGCCGAGAACCAAGACCAAGGAGAGGATGAGGGCCAGTGCCAGGTGGAGAAGCCAGATGGGGTAGGACGGCCAGGACCAGGCAGAAGAGGATGGGCAGGACCAGGTGGGTGAGGAGGGTCAGGACCATGTGGAGAAGGAGTGCCAGGCCCTGGCGAAGGAGGGGAGTGAAGATCAGACAGAGGAGGTGGGAAAAAGATCAATGGGAGGAGGAGAGCCAGGTGCAGGTGGAGGAGGAGGCCCAGGACCAGACAGATGGGGGTGGTCCAGAACCAGGCAGAGGAAGAAGAAGAGAATAAGCAGAAGGAGGAGGGATGGGATATGGGGGAGAAGGAAGGCCAGGATGAGGCAGAGGAAAAGGACTTGGAACGAAGGAGGAGGAGGGCCAAAACTAGGAGGAGAAGGAGGCAACCTAGATGGAGAAGGAAGGCAAGTACTCGGTGGAGGTCCCAGGAGAGCCAGGATCTGGCCGAGGACGGAGGCCATTACAAGGCAGAGCTGAAGGGCCAGTGTTTGGCTCAGGAGGATTACTAGTACCAGGAAGAGTTGGAGGGCCAGGAAAAGAATAAGTAGGAGGCCAAGACGAAGAGAAGGAGGAGGCGCAGGATCTAGCAGAGGAGGAGGGCCAGGACCAGGCAGGGGAGGAACTGGATCATGAAGAGGAATAGGGATAGGACCAGGCTGAAAACGAGATCCAAGACCAAGCAGAGGATGGGGGCCAGTGACAGGTAGAGGAGCGAGATGGGGGAGGAGGGCCAGGACCAGGCAGTGGAGGATGGCCAAGACCAGGTGGGTGGGGAGGGTCAAGACCATGTGCAGGTGCAGTGCCATCCTTAGGCGAAGGAGTAGAGTAAAGATGATACAAAGGAGGTGGGGAAAATAGAAATGGAAGGGGTAGAGCCAGGAGCAGGTGGAGGAGGAGACCCAGGACCAGACAGAAGGGGGTGGGCCAGGACAAGGCAGAAGAAGAAGAAGAGGACCAGAAGAAGGAGGAGGGCCAGGTTCTGGAGGAGAAAGAAGGCCAGGATGACGCAGAGGAAGAGGACCTGGATCGAGGGAGGAGGAGGGCAAAGACTAGGAGGAAGAGGAGGCGGCCTAGATGGACGAGGAAGGCAAGTACCAGGTGGAGGTCAAAGGTGAACCAGGATCTGGCCGAAGTCAAAGGTCAGGACTAGCCGGAGAAGGAGGGTCAGTGTTTGGTTCAGGGGGATTACTAGTACCAGGAAGTGTTGGAGGGCCAGGAAAAGAAAGAGAAGGAAGTCAAGAACAAGTGAAGGAGGAGGCGAAGGATCTAGCTGCGGAGGAGGACCAGAACCAGGCAGAGGAGGAACTGGATCATGAGGAGGAAGAGAGTTAAGACCAGGCTAACGGCGAGAATCAAGACCAAGCTGAGGATGAGGGCCAGTGCCAGGTTGAGGAGCCAGATGGGGTAGGAGGGTTAGGACCAGGCAGAGGAGGTTGCCCAAGAACAGGTGGGTGAGGAGGGTCAGGACCATGTGGAGGAGGAGTGCCAGACCCAGGCGAAGGAGGGGAGTCACGATCAGACAGAGGAGGTGGGAAAAATTATAATGGGAGGAGCAGAGCCAGGAGCAGGTGGAGGAGGACACCCAGGACCAGACAGATGGGGGTGGGCCAGGACCAGGCAGAAGAAGAAGAAGAGGAACATCAGAAGGAGGAGGGATAGGATATGGGGGAGAAAGAAGGCCAGGATGAGGCAGAAGAAGAGGACGTGGAACAAAGGAGGAGGAGGGCCAAAACGAGGAGGAGGAGGAGGCGACCTAGATGGAGGAGGAAGGCAAGTACTAGGTGGAGGTCCCTGGAGAGCCAGGATATGGCCGAGGACAAAGGCGAGTACAAGGTGGAGCTGAAGGGCCAGTGTTTGTTTCAGGAGGATGACTAGTACCAGGAAGAGTTGGAGGGCCAGGAAAAGAACAAGAAGGAGGCCACGACCAAGAGAAGGAGGAGGAGCAGGATCTAGTAGAGGAGGAGGGCCAGGACCAGGCAGGGGAGGAACTAGATCATGAAGAAGAAGAGTGTTAAGACCAGGCTGAAGGCGAGAACCAAGACCAAGGAGAGGATGAGGGCCGGTGCCCGCAGGAAGAGCCAGATGGGGTAGGAGGACCAGGGCCAGGCAGAGGGGGATGGCCATGACCAGGTGTGTGAGGAGGGCCAGGACCATATGAAGGAGGAGTCCCAGGCCCAGGCGAAGGTGGGGAGTGAAGATGTGACAGAGGAGGTGGGAAAAAGATCATTGGGAGGAGGAGAGCCAGGAGCAGGTGGAGGAGGAAGACCGGGTTCAGACTGATGGGTTTGGGCCAGGACCAGGCAGAATAAGAAGAACAAGAAGGGGGCCATGACCAAGAGAAGGAGTAGGTGCAGGATATAGCAGAGGAGGAGGGCCAGGACCACGCAGAGGAGGACCTGGATCATGATGGGGAAGAGGGTTAAGACCAGGCTGAAGGCGAGGACCAAGCCCATGCAGAGGATGAGGGCCAGGGCCTGGTGGAAGAGGCAGAAGGGGTAGGAGGGCCAGGACCAGGCACTGGAGAATGGCCAAGACCAGGTGGGTGAAGACATTCAGAACAATGTGGAGGAGGAGTGCCAGACCCAGGCGAAGGAGGGGTCTGAAGATCAGACAGAGGAGGAGGCAAAAAGATGATTTGGAGGAAGAGAGCCAGGAGCAGGTGGAGGAGGAGGTCCAGGACCAGACGGAAGGGGGTGGGCCAGGACCAGGTAGAAGAAGAGGACGAGGATAAGCAGAGGGAGGAGGGCCAGGATCTGGAGGAGGAGGAAGGCCAGGATGAGGCAGAGTTAGAGGACCTGGACCGAGGGAGGAGGGGGGCCAAGACGAGGAGGAGGAGGAGGCGACCAAGATGGACGAGGAAGGCAAGTACCAGTTGGAGGTCCCAGGAGAGCCAGAATCTGTCCGAGGACGAAGGCCAGGTGTAGCCGGAGTAGAAGGGCTACTGCTTCGTAGAGGAGGATTACCAGTACCAGGAAAAGCTGGAGGGCCTGGAAAAGAACGAGAAGGAGGCCAAGACCAAGAGAAGGAGGAGGCGCAGGATCTTGCTGAGGAAGAGGGCCAGTATCAGGCAGAGAAGGAACTGGATCCTGAGCAGGAAGAGAGTTAAGACCAGGCTAAAGGCGAGAACCAAGACCAGGCAGAGGATGAGGATGCCAGGTGGAGGAGCAATATGGGGTAGGAGGGCCAGGACCAGGACCAGGCAGTGGGGAATTGCCAAGACCAGGTGGGTGATTAGGGGCAGGACGATGTCGAGGAAGGTTGCCAGGCCCAGGTGAAAGAGGGGAGTGAAGATCAGACAGAAGAGGTGGGAAAAAGATCATTGGGAGGAGGAAAGCCAGGAGCAGGTGGAGGAGGCGGCCCAGGACCATACTTATGGGGGTGGGCCAGGACCAGGCAGAAGAAGAAGAAAAGGATCAGCAGAAGCAGGAGGGATAGGGTATGGGGGAGAAGGAAGGCCAGAATGAGGCAGAGTAAGATGACGTGGAACAAAGGAGGAGGAGGGCCAAAACTAGGAGGTGGAGGAGGCGACCTAGATGGAGGAGGAAGGCAAGTACTAGGTGGAGGTCCCAGGAGAGCCAGGATCTGGCCGAGGATGAAGGCCAGGCCAAGGCGGAGCTGAAGGGCCAGTGTTTGGTTCAGGAGGAGTACTAGTACCAGGAAGAGATGGAGGGCCAGGAATAAAACAACAAGGAGGCCAAGACCATAAGAAGGAGGAGGCGCCGGATCTAGCTGAGGAGGTGGACCAAGACCAGGCAGGGGAGGAACAGGATCATGAAGAGGAAGACGGTTAAAACCAGGCTGAAGGCGAGGACCAAGCCCAAGCAGAGGATGAGGGCCAGTGCCAGGTGGAGGAGCCAGATTGGGTAGGAGGGCCAGGAAGAAGCAGTGGAGGATGGCCACGACCAGGTGGGTGAGGTGGGTCAGGATCATGTGGAGGAGGAGTGCCAGGACCAGTCGAAGGAGGAGAGTATAAATGAGACAGAGGAGGTGGCAAAATGATCAATGGGAGGAGGGGGGCCAGGAGCAGGTGGAGGAGGAGACACAGGATCAGACGGATGGGGGTGGCCTACGACAAGGCAGAAGAAGCAGAAGAGGACCAGAAGAAGGAGGAGGGAAAGGATCTGGAGGAGGAGGAAGGCCAGAATGAGGCAGAGGAAGAGGACCGGGATCGAGGGAGGAGGAGGGCAAAGACTAGGAGCAGGAATAAGCGGTCTAGATGGACGAGGAAGGCAAGTACCAGGTGGAGGTCAAAGATGAGCCAGGATCAGGCGGAGGACAAAGGTCAGGACTACCAAAGGTCTGGCCCTACTGAGAGCTCAAGGCCCTACTGAGAGCTCACCTACTCCAGGAGGCCTTCCCAGACTGAGCCCCTTCTTCCTCTCCCCCTCGCCCCCCTCTCCATCCCCCCATCTTACCTCCTTCCCTTCCCCACAGCACCTGTATATATGTATATATGTTTTTACATATTTGTTACTCTATTTATTTATTCATTTATTTTACTTGTACATATCTATTCTATTTAATTTATTTTGTTAGTATGTTTGGTTTTGTTCTCTGTTTCCCCCTTTTAGACTGTGACCCCACTGTTGGGTAGAGACTGTCTCTATATGTTGCCATCATGTACTTCCCAAGCGCTTAGTACAGTGCTCTGCACATAGTAAGCGCTCAATAAATACGATTGATGATGATGATGATGATGATGATGATGACTAGCCAGAGAAGGAAGGCCAGTGTTTGGTGGAGGAGGATTACCAGTACCAGGAAAAGCTGGAGGGCCAGGAAAAGAAAGAGAAGGAGGCCAATACCAAGAGAAGGAGGAGGCGCAGGATCTAGCTGAGGAGGAGGGCCAGGACCAGGCAGAGGAGGAACTGGATCATGAGGAGGAAGAGGGTTAAGACCAGGCTAAAGGCGAGAACCAAGACCAAGCTGCGGATGAGGGCCATTGCCAGGTGGAGGAGCCAGATGGGGTAGGAGGGCCAGGACCCGGCAGAGGAGGATGGCCAAGACCAGGTGGGTGAGGAGGGTCAGGACCAGGTGGAGGAGGAGTGCCAGGCCCAGGCGAAGGAGGGGAGTGAGGATCAGACAGAGGAGGTGGGAAAAGGATCATTCGGAGGAGGAGAGCCAGAAGCAGGTGGAGGAGGAGGCCCAGGACCAGACAGATGGGGGTGGGCCAGAACCAGGTAGAAGAAGAAGAAGAAGATCAGCTGAAGGAGAAGGGATAGGATATGGGGGAGAAGGAAGGGGAGGATGAGGCAGAGGAATAGGACGTTGAACGAAGGAGGAGGAGGGCCAAAACATTAAGGAGGAGGAGGCGACCTAGATGGAGTAGGAAGGCAAGTACGGGGTGGAAGTCCCAGAAGAGCAAGGATCAGGCCGAGGACGGAGGGCAGGACAAGGTGAAGCTGAAGGGCCAGGGCCCGGTGGAAGAGCCAGATTGGGTAGGAGGGCCAGGACCAGGCAGTGGAGAATGGCCAAGACCAGGTGGGTGAGGACGGTCAGAACGATGTGGAGGAGGAGTGCCAGGCCCAGGCGAAGGAGGGGAGTGAAGGGCAGACAGAGGAGACAAAAATGTCATTGGGAGGAGGAGATCTAGGAGCAGGTGGAGGAGGAGGCCCAGGACCAGACGGAAGGGGGTGGGACAGGACCAGGTAGAAGAAGACGACGAAGATCAGTAGAAGGAGGAGGGCCAGGATCTGGAGGAGGATGAAGGCCAGGATGAGGCAGAGGAAGAGGACCTGGACCGAGGGACGAGGAGGGCTAAGACTAGGAGGAGGAGGAGGCGACCTAGACAGACGAGGAAGGCAAGTACCAGTTGGAGGTCCCAGGAGATCCAGGATCACGCCGAGGACGAAGGCCAGGAGGAGCCGGAGCTGGAGGGCCAGTGTTTGGTGGAGGAGGATTACAAGTACCAGGAAGAGTTGGAGGGCCAGGAAAAGAACGAAAAGGACGCCAAGACCAACAGAAGGAGGAGGCGCAGGATCTAGCTGAGGAGGAGGGCCAGGACCAGGCAGAGGAGGAACTGGATCATGAGGAGGAATAAGGCTAAGACCAGGCTGAAGGCGAGAACCAAGACCAAGCAGAGGATGAGGGCCAGTGCCCAGTGGAAGAGCCAGATGGGGTAGGATGGCCAGGACCAGGCAGTGGAGAATGGGCAAGACCAGGTGGGTGAGGACGTTCAGAATGATATGGAGGAGGGGTGTCAGGCCCAGGCGAAGTAGAGAAGTGAAGGGCAGACAGATGAGGAGGCAAAAAGATCATTTGGAAGAGGAGAGCTAGGAGCAGGTGGAGGAGGAGGCCCAGGACCAAACGGAAGGGGGTGGGCCAGGACCAGGTAGAAGAAGAGGACGAGGATCAGCAGAAGGAGGAGGGCCAGGATCTGGAGGAGGAGGAAGGCCAGTTTGAGGCAGAGGGAGAGGACCTGGACCGAGGGAGGAGGAGGGGCCAGACTAGAAGGAGGAGGAGGGGACCAAGATGTACGAGGAAGGCAAGTACCAGTTGGAGGTCCCAGGAGATCCAGGATCTCTCCGAGGACGAAGGCCAGGAGTAGCCGGAGTAGGAAGGCCACTGTTTGGTAGAGGAAGATTACCAGTACCAGGAAGAGTAGGGGGGCCTGGAAAAGACCGAGAACGAGGCCAAGACCAAGAGAAGGAGGAGGCGAAGGATCTTGCTGAGGAAGATGGCCAGTATCAGTCAGAGAAGGAACTGGATCCTGAGGAGGAAGAGGATTAAAACCAGGCTAAAGCCGAGAACCAAGACCAAGGAGAGGATGAGGGTCAGTGCCACGTGGAGGAGCCAGATGGGGTAGGAGGGCCAGGACCAGGCAGAGGAGGATGGGCAAGACCAGGTCGGTGAGGAGGGTCAGGACCATGTGGAGGTTCAGTGCCACTCAGGCGAAGAAGGAGAGTAAAGATGAGGCAGAGGAGGTGGGAAAAAGATAAATGGGAGGAGGAGAGCCAGGAGCAGGTGGAGGAGGAGACCCAGGACCAGACGGATGGGGGTCTGCCAGGACAAGGCAGAAGAGGAAGAAGAGAACCAGAAGAAAGAGGAGGGACTGGATCTGGAGGAGAAAGAAGGCCAGGATGACGCAGAGGAGGAGGACCTGGATCTAGGGAGGAAGAGGGCAAAGACTAGGAGGAAGAGGAGGCGGCCTAGATGGACGAGGAAGACAAGTACCAGGTGGAGGGCAAAGGTGAGCCAGGACCTGTCCGAGGACGAAGGTCAGGAATAGCCGGAGAAGGAGGGCCAGTGTTTGGTGGAGGAGGATTACCAGTACCAGGAAGTGTTGGAGGGCCAGGAAAAGAAAGAGAAGGAGGCCAAGACCAAGAGAAGGAGGAGGCACAAGTTCTATCTGAGGAGGAGGGCCAGGACCAGGCAGAGGGGGAACTGGATCATGAGGAGGAAGAGAGGTAAGACCAGGCTAAAGGCGAGAACCAAGACCAAGCTGAGGATGAGGGCCATTGACAGGTGGAGGAGCCAGATGGGGTAGGACGGCCAAGACCAGGCAGAGGAGGATGGCCAAGACCAGGTGGGTGAGGAGGGACAGGACCATGTGGTGGAGGAGTGCCAGGCCCAGACGAAGGAGGGGAGTGAAGATCAGACAGAAGAGATGGGAAAAAATCATTGGGAGGAGGAGAGTCAGGAGCAGGTGGAGATGGAGGCCCAGGACTAGACGGAAGAGGGTGGGCCAGGACCAGGCAGAAGAATAAGAAGAGGATCAGCAGACGTAGGAGGTCCACGATCTGGAGGAGAAGGAAGGCCAGGATGAAGCAGAGGAAGAGAACCCGGATCGAGGGAGGAGGAGGGCCAAAACTAGGAGGAGAGAGGAGGCGACCTAGATGGAGGAGGAAGGCAAGTACTAGGTGGAGGTCCCAGAAGAGCCAGGATCTGGCCGAGGACGAAGGCCAGGTCAAGGCGCAGCTGGAGGGCCAGTGTTTGGTGGAGGAGGATTACAAGTACAGGGAAGAGTTGGAGGGCCAGGAAAAGAACGAAAAGGAGGTGAAAACCAACAGAAGGAGGCGCAGGATCTAACTGAGGAGGAGGGCCAGGACCAGGCAGAGGAGGAACTGGATCATAAGGAGGAAGAAGGTTAAGACCATGCTGAAGGTGAGAACCAAGACCAAGCAGAGGATGATGGTCACTGCCCGGTGGAAAAGCCAGATGGGCTAGGAGGGCCAGGACGAGGCAGAGGAGGATGGCCATGACCAGGTAGGTGAGGAGGGCCAGGACCACGTGGAGGAGGAGTGCCAGGCCCAGGCGAAGGAGGGAAGTGAAGGGCAGACAGAGGAGGAGGCAGAAAGATGATTTGGAGGAGGAGAGCTAGGAGCAGGTGGAGGAGTAGGCCCAGGACCAGGCGGAAGGGGGTGGGCCAGGACCAGGTAGAAGAAGAGGACGAGAATCAGCAGAAGGAGGAGGGCCAGGATCTGGAGGAGAAGAAAGGCCAGTTTGAGGCAGAGGAAGAGGACCTGGACCGAGGGAGGAGGAGGGCCAAGACTAGGAGGAGGAGGACGCAACCTAGATGGACGAGGAAGGCAAGTACCTGTTGGAGGTCCCAGGAGATCCAGGATCTGGGCGAGGACGAAGGCCAGGAGTAGCCGAAGTAGGAGGGCCAGTGCTTGGTAGAGGAGTATTACCAGTACCAGGAAGAGTTGGAGAGCCTGGAAAAGAACGAGAAGGAGGCCAAGACAAAGAGAAGGAGGAGGTGCAGGATCTAGCTGAGGAGGAGGGCCAGTACCAGGCAGAGAAGGAAAGGGATCATGAGGAGGAGGAGGGTTACGATCAGGCTAAAGGCGAGAACCAGGACCAAGCAGTGGTTGAGGGCTAGTGTCAGGGGGAGGAGCCAGGTTGGGTAAGAGGGACAGGACCAGGCAGAGGAGGATGGCCAGGACCAAGTGGGTGAGGAGGGTCAGGACCATGTGGAGGAGGAGTGCCAGGCCCAGGGGAAGGAGGGGAGTGAAGATCAGACAAAGGAGGTGGGAAAAAGATCACTGGGAGGAGGAGAGCCAGGAGCAAGTGGAGGAGGAGGCCCAGGCCCAGACAGATGGGGGTGGGCCAGGACCAGGTAGAGGAAGAGGACGAGGATCAACAGAAGGTGGAGGGCCAGGATCTGGAGGAGGAGGAAGACCAGGATGAGGCAGACAAAGAGGACCTGGACCGAAGGAGGAGGAGGGCCACGAGTAGGAGGAGGAGTAGGCGACCTAGATGGAGGAGGCAGGCAAGTACCAGGTGGAGGTCCCAGGAGAGCCAGGATCTGGCCGAGGACGAAGGCCAGGAGTAGCCGGAGTAGGAGGGCCACTGTTTGGTAGAGGAGGATTACCAGTACCAGGAAGAGTAGGAGGGCCTGGAAAAGACCGAGAACGAGGCCAAGACCAAGAGAAGGAGGAGGCGAAGGATCTTGCTGAGGAAGAGGGAGAATATCAGTCAGAGAAGGAACTGGATCCTGAGGAGGAAGAAGATTAAGACCAGGCTAAAGCCGAAAACCGAGACCAAGGAGAAGATGAGGGTGGGTGCCACGTGGAGGAGCCAGATTGGGTAGGAGGGCCAGGACCAGGCAGAGGAGGATGGGCAAGACCAGGTCGGTGAGGAGGGTCAGGACCATGTGCAGGAGGTGTGCCAGGCCCAGGCCAAGGAGGGGAGTGAAGATCAGACAGAGGAGGTGGGAAAAAGATAAATGGGAGGAGGAGAGCCAGGAGCAGGTGGAGGAGGAGGCCCAGGACCAGACGGAAGAGGGTGGGCCAGGACCAGGCAGAAGAAGAAGAAGAGGATCAGAAGACGTAGGAGGTCCACGATCTGGAGGGGAAGGAAGGCCAGGATGAGGAAGAGGACCTGGATCGAGGGAGGAGGAGGGCCAAGACTAGGAGAAGGAGGAGGCGGCCTAGATGGAGAAGGATGGCAAGTACTAGGTGGAGGTCTCAGGAGATCCAGGATATGGCCGAGGACGAAAGCCAGGGCAAGGAGCAGCTGGAGGGCCAGTGTTTGGTGGAGGAGGATTACAAGTACCAGGAAGAGTTGGAGGGCCAGGAAAAGAACGAAAAGGAGGTGAAAACCAACAGAAGGAGGAGGCGCAGGATCTAACTGAGGAGGAGGGCCAGGAGCAGGCAGAGGAGGAACTGGATCATGAGGAGGAAGAAGGTTAAGACCAGGCTGAAGGTGAGAACCAAGTCCAAACAGAGGATGAGGGCCAGTGCCCGGTGGAAGAGCCAGATGGGTTAGGAGGGCCAGGACCAGGAAGAGGAGGGTGGCCATGACCAGGTGGGTGAGGAGGGCCAGGAACATGTGGAGGAGGAGTGCCACACCCAGGAGAAGGAGGGAAGTGAAGGGCAGACAGAGGAGGAGGCAAAAGGATAATTTCGAGGAGGAGAGCTTGGAGCCCGTGAAGAAGGAGGCCCAGGACCAGACGGAAGGGGGTGGACCAGGACCAGGTAGAAGAAGAGGACGAGAATCAGCAGAAGGAGGAGGGCCAGGATCTGGAGAAGAAAGAAGGCCAGTTTGAGGCAGAGGGAGAGGACCTGGACCGAGGGAGGAGGGGGGCCAAGACTAGAAGGAGGAGGAGGGGACCAAGATGTACGAGGAAGGCAAGTACCAATTGGAGGTCCCAGGAGATCCAGGATCTGGGCGAGGACGAAGGCCAGGAGTAGCCGAAGTAGGAGTGCCAGTGTTTGGTAGAGGAGGATTACCAGTACCAGGAACAGTTGGAGGGCCTGGAAAAGAACGAGAAGGAGGCCAAGACAAAGAGAAGGAGGAGGTGCAGGATCTAGCTGAGGAGGAGGGCCAGTACCAGGAAGAGAAGGAAAGGGATCATGAGGAGGAGGAGGGTTAAGATCAGGCTAAAGTCGAGAACCAAGACCAAGCAGTGGTTGAGGGCCAGTTTCAGGGGGAGGAGCCAGGTTGGGTAGGAAGGATAGGACCAGGTAGAGGAGGATGGCCAAGACCAGGTGGGTGAGGTGGGTCAGGACCATGTGGAGGAGGAGTGCCAGGCCCAAGCGAAGGAGGGAAGTGAAGGGCAGACAGAGGAGGAGGCACAAAGATGATTTGGAGGAAGAGAGCTAGAAGCAGGTAGAGGAGGAGGCCCAGGACCAGACGGAAGTTGCGGGGGGCAAGACCAGGTAGAAGAACAGGAAAAGGATCAGCAGAAGGAGGAAGGCCAGGATCTGGAGGAGGAGGAAGGCCAGTTTGAGGCAGAGGAAGAGGACCTGGACCGAGGGAGGAGGAGGGCCAAGACTAGGAGGAGGAGGAGGCGAGCTAGATGGACGAGGAAGGCAAGTACCAGTTGGAGGTCCCAGGAGAGCCAGGATCTGGCCGAGGACGAAGGCCAGGAGTAGCCGGAGTAGGAGGGCCAGTGTTTGGTAGAGGAGGATTACCAGTACCAGGAAGAGTTGGAGGGCCTGGAAAAGAACGAGAAGGAGGCCAAGACCAAGAGAAGGAGGAGGCGCAGGATCTAGCTGAGTAGGGGGGACAGGACCAGGCAGAGGAGGACCTGGATCATGAGGAGGAAGAGGGTTAAGACCAGGCTACAGGTGAGAACAAAGACCAAGCAGAGTATGAGGGCCAGTGCCAGGTGGAGGAGCCAGTTGGGGTAGGAGGGCCAGGACCAGGCAGAGCAGGATGGCCAAGACCAGGTGGGTGAGGAGAGCAGGACCATGTGGAGGAGGAGTGCCAGGCCCAGGCCGAAGGAGGTGAGTGAAGATCAGACAGAGGAGGTGGGAAAAGGAGTATTCGGAGGAGGAGAGCCAGGAGCAGGTGGAGGAGGAGTCCCAGGACCAGACAGAAGTGGGTGGGCCAGGACCAGGCAGAAGAAGAAGAAGAGGGTCAACATAAGGAGGAGGGATAGGATATGGGCGAGAAGGAAGGCCAGGATGAGGCAGAGGAAGATGACGTTGAACGAAGGAGGAGGAGGCCCAAAATTAGGAGGAGGAGGAGGCGACCTAGATGGAGAGGGAGGGCAAGTACTGGGTGGAGGTCCCAGGAGAGCCAGGTTGATGCCGAGGACGAAGGCCAGGACAAGGAGGAGCTGAAGGGCCAGTGTTTGGTTCAGGAGGATTACTAGTACCAGGAACAGTTGGAGGGCCAGGAAAAGAAGAAGAAGGAGGTCAAGACCAAGAGAAGGAGGAAGCGCAGGATCTAGCAGAGGAGGAGGGCCAGGACCAGGCAGAGGAGGAACCGGATCATGAAGAGGAATTGAGTTAAGACCAGGCTGAAGGCGAGAACCAAGACCAAGCAGAGGATGAGGGCCAGTGCCAGGTGGAGGAACCAGATGGGGTAGGAGGATCAGGACCAGGCAGTGGGGGATGGCCAAGGCCAGGTGGGTGATGAGGGTCAGGACCATGTGTAGGAGGAGTGCCAGGCCCAGGAGAAGGGGGAGAGTAAAGATGAGACAGAGGAGGTGGGGAAAAGGTCATTGGGAGGAGGAGAGCCAGTAGCAGGTGGAGGAGTAGGCCCTGGACCAGACGGAAGAGGGTGGGCCAGGATCATGCAGAAGAAGAGGAGGATCAGCAGAAGTAGAGGAAGAGGAAGAGGCAGAGGAAGAGGAAGAACAAGACCAGGAGGAGGAGAAGGAAGGCCAGGATGAGGCAGACGAAGAGAACCTAGATCGAGGGAGGAGGATGACCAAAAGTAGGAGGAGGAGGAGGCGAGTTAGATGGACGAGGAAGGCAAGTACCAGGTGGAGGTCCCAGGAGATCCTGGATCTGACCGATGACGAAAGCCAGGACAAAGCGGGGCGGGAGTGCCAGTGTTTGGTGGAGGAGGATTACCAGTACCAGGAAGAGTTGGTGGGCCAGGAAAAGAACGAGAAGGAGGCCAAGACCAAGAGAAGTAGGAGGCGCAGGATCTAGCTGAGGAGGAGGGCCAGGACCAGGCAGAGGAGGAACTGGATCATGAGGAGGAAGAAGGTTAAGACCAGGCTGAAGGCGAGAATCAAGAACAAGCAGAGAATGAGGGCCAGTGCCCGGTGGAAGAGCCAGATGGCTAGGAGGGCCAGGACCAGGCAGTGGAGAATGTCCAGGACTACGTGTGTGAGGGCGGTCAGAACGATGTGGAGGAAAGGTGCCAGGCCCAGGCGAAGGAGGGGAGTGAAGATCAGACAGAGGAGGCGGCAAAAAGATCATTTGGAGCTGAGGAGGTAGGAGTATGTGGAGGAGGAGTCCCATGACCAGACGGAAGGGGGTGGGCCAGGACAGGTAGAAGAAGAGGACAAGGATCAGCAGAAGGAGGAGGGCCAGGATCTGGAGGAGGAGGAAGGCCAGTATGAGGCAGAGGAAGAGAACCTGGACCGAGGGTGAAGGAGGGCTAAGACTAGGAGGAGGAGGAGGCAACCTAGATGGACGAGGAAGGCAAGTAGCAGTTGGAGGTCCCAGGAGAGCCAGGATCTGGCCGAGGACGAAGGCGAGGAGTAGGAGGGCCACTGTTTGGTAGATGAGGATGACCAGTACCAGGAAGAGTTGGAGGGCCTGGAAACGAAAGAGAAGGAGGCCAAGACCAAGGGAAGGAGGAGGCGCAGGATCCTGCTGAGTAAGAGCGCCAGGATAAGGCATAGAAGAACCTGGATCATTAGGAGGAAGAGGGTTAAGACTAGGCTAAAAGCGAGAACCAAGACCAAGGAGAGGATGAGGGCCAGTGCAAGGTGGAGGAGCCAGATGGGGTAGGAGGGCCAGGACCGGACAGAGGAGGATGGCCAATACCAGGTGGGTGAGGAGGGTCAGGACCATGTGGAGGAGGAGTGCCAGGCCCAGGCGAAGTAGGGGAGTGAAGATGAGACAGAGGAGGAAGGAAAAAGATCATTGGTAGGAGGAGAGCCAGGAGCAGGTGGAGGAGGAGGCCCAGGACCAGAAAGATGAGGGTGGGCCAGGATCAGGAAGAAGAAGAAGAAGAGGATCAGGGGAAGGGGGAGGGTTAGGATATGGGGGATAAAGAAGGCCAGGATGAGGCAGAGGAATAGGACGTGGAACGAAGTAGGAGGAGGGCCAAAACTAGGAGGAGGAGGAGGAGAGCTAGATGGACGAAGAAGGTAAGTACCAGGTTAAGGTCCCAGGTGATCCAAGATCAGGCCGAGGACGAAGGCCAGAACAAGGAGGAGCTGGAGGGACAGTGTTTGGTGGAGGAGGATTACCAGTGTCTGGAAGAGTTGGAGTACCAGGAAATGAAGGAGAAGGAGGCCATTACCAAGAGAAGTAGGAGGCGCAGGATCTAGCTGAGGAGGAGGGCCAGGACCAGGAAGAGGAAGAACTGGGTCATGCACAGGATGAAGGGTAAGACCAGGCTGAAGGCAAGAACCAAGACCAAGCAGAGGATGAGGGCCAGTGTCCGGTGGAAGAGCCAGATGGGGTAAGAGGGCCAGGACCAGGCAGTGGAGGATGGCCAAGACCAGCTTTTTGAGGAGAGTCAGGACCATGTGGAGGAGCAGTGCCAGGTCCCAGTGATCTTTTTCCCACCTCCTCTATTTCATCTTTACTCTCCTTCGCCTGGGCCTGGCACTCCTCCTCCACATGGTCCTAACTCTCCTCACCCACTAGGTCTTGGCCGTCCTCCTCTGCCTAGTCCTGGCCCTCCTCCTCTGCTAGATTCTGCGCCTCCTCCTTCTCTTGTTCTCGGCCTCCTTGTTCTTTTCCTGGCCCTTCAACTCTTCCTGGTACTGGTAATCCTCCTCCACCAAACACAAGCCCACGATCTCCGCCTTGTCCTCGCCTTCATCCTCGGCCAGATCCTGGATCTCCTAGGACCTCCACATGGTACTTGCCTTCCTCATAAATCTACCTCACCTCCTCCTCCTAGTTTTGGTCCTCCTCATCCCTCGATCCTGGTCCTCTTCGTCTTCCTCATCCTGGCCTTCCTTCTCCCCCATATCCTATCCCTCTTCCTTCTGCTTATCCTCTTCTTATTCTTGTGCCTGGTCCTGGCCTATCCCCATCTGTCTGGTCCTGGGCCTCCTCTTCCACCTGATCCTGGATCTCCTCCTCCCAGTGATCTTTTTCTCACCTCCTCTGTCTGATCTTCAACCCCTCCTTCGCCTGGACCTCGCCCTCCTCCACCACATGGTCCTGACCCATCTCACCCACCTGGTCTTGGCGATCCTCCTCTGCCTGCTCCTGGCCCTCCTACCCCATCTGGCTCTTCCACCGGGCACTGGCCCTCATCCACTGCTAGGATGTGGTTCTAGCCTTCAGCCTGGTCTTAACCCTTTTCCTCTTCACGATCCATTTCCTCCCCTGCCTGGTCCTGGCCCTCCTCCTCTGCTAGATTCTGCGCCTCCTCATTCTCTAGGTCTTGGCCTACTTCTCGTTCTTCATTCCAGGTCCTCTTCCTCTGCCTCATCATGGCCTTCCTTCTCCCCCATACCCTATCCCTCCTCCTTCTGCTGATCCTCTTCTTCTTCTTCTGCCTGGTCTGGACACACCCCCATCTGTCTGATCCTGGGCCTCCTCCTCCGCCTGCTCCTGGCTCTCCTCCTCCCAATGATGTTTTTCCCACCTCCTCTTTCTGATATTCACTCCACTCCTTCTCCTGGGCCTGGCACCCCTCCTCCACATGGTCCTGACCCTCCTCACCGACCTGGTCTTGGCCATCTTTCTCTGCCTGGTCCTGGTCCTCCTACCCCATCTGGCACTTCCACCTGGCACTGGCCCTCATCCTATGCTTGGTTTGGTTCTCGCCTTTAGCCTGGTCTTAACACTCTTCCTCCTCATGATCCAGTTCCTCCTCTGCCTGGCCCTGGCCCTACTCCTCAGCTAGATACTGCGCCTGCTCCTTCTCTAGGTCTTGGCCGCCTTCTCGTTCTTTTCCAGGCCCTCCAACTCTTCCTGGTACTGGTAGTCCTCTTCTACCAAACACTGGCCCTCCTACTCCGGCTACTCCTGGCCTTCGTCCTCGGCCAGATCCTGGCTCTCCTGAGACCTACAACTGGTACTTGCCTTCCTCGTCCATCTAGCTCGCCTCCTTCTCCTCCTAGTCTTGACCCTCCTCCTCCCTCGGCCCAGGTCCTCTTCCTCTGCCTCATCCTGGCCTTCCTCCTCTTCCAGATCCTGGCCCTCCTACTTATGCTCATCGTCTTCTTAATCTTCTGCATGGTCCTGGCCCACCCCCTTCCGTCTGGGCCTGGGCCTCCTCCTCAACCTGCTCCTGGCCCTCCTACTTCCATTCATCATTTTCCCACCTCCTCTGTCTCATCTTTACTCCGCTCTTTCGCCTGGGCCTGACACCTCTCCTCCACATGGTCCTGACCATCCTCACCCACCTGGTCTTGGCCATCCTCCACTGCCTGATCCTGGCCCTCCTACCCCATCTGGATCCTCCACCTGATACTGGCCCTCATCCTTTGCTTGGCCTTGGTTCTCGCCTTCTGCCTGGTCTTAACCCTCTTCCTCTTCATGGTCCAGTTTCCCCTATGCCTGGTCCTGGTCCTCCTCCTCAGCTAGATCCTGCGCCTTCTCCTTCTCTTGGTCTTGGTCTCCTTCTCGTTCTTTTCCTGGCCCTCCAACTCTTCCTTGTATTACTAATCCTCTTGAACCAAACACCGGCCCTTCAGCTTCACCTTGTCCTGATCTCCGTCCTCGGCCAGATCCTGGCTCTCCTGGCACCTCCACCTAGAACTTGCCTTCCTTCTCCATCTAGGTCGCCTCCTCCTCCTAGTTTTGGCCCTCCTCCTTCGACTTGGTTTCACGTCCTCTTCCTCTATCTCATCCTGGCCTTCCTTCTCCCCCATATCATATCCCTCCTCCTTATGCTGATCCTCTTCTTCTTCTTCTGCCTGGTCCTGACCCACCCCCATCTGTCTGGTACTGGGCCTCCTCCTCCACCTGTTCCTGGCTGGCCTTCTCCCAGTGATCTTTTCCCCACCTCCTCTGTCTCACGTTTACTCTCTCCTTCTTCGCCTGGGCCTCGCCCTCCTCCAATACATGGTCCTGACCCTTCTCACCCACCTGGTCTTGGCCATTCTCCACTACCTGGCCCTGGACCTCCTACCCCATCCGTGTCCTCCACCTGAGCCTAGCCCTCATCCTCTGCTTGGTCTTGGTTCTTCCCTTCAGCCTGGCCTTTACCCTCTTCCTCTTCATGATCCAGTTCCTCCTCTGTCTGGGCCTGGCCATCTTCCTCTGCCAGATCCTGTGCCTCCTCTTTCTCTTGGTCTTGGCCGTCCTTCTCTTTCACTTCCTGGCCCTCCAACTCTTCCTGGTACTGGTAATCCTCCTCCAGCAAACACTGGCCCTCCTTCTCCGGCTAGTCCTGGCCTTTGTCCTCGGCCAGATCCTGGCTCACCTTTGACCTCCACCTGGTACTTCCCTTCCTCGTCCATCTAGGCCGCCTCCTCCTCCTCCTAGTCTTTGCCCTCCTCCTCCCTCGATCCAGGTCCTCTTCCTCTGCCTCATCCTGGCCCTCCTCCTTCTTCTTGTCCTCTTCTTCTTCTTCAGCCTTCTCGTGGCCCACCCCAAACCGTCTGGTCCTGGGTCTCCTCCTCCACTTGCACCTGGCTCTCCTCCTCCCAGTGATATTTTTCCCACTTCCTCTGTCTGATCTTCAGCCCCTCCTTCGCCTTCGCCTGGCACCCCTCCTCCACATGGTCCTGACCCGCCTCACCCACCCGGTCTTGTCCATCCTCCTCTGCCTGGTCCTGGCCCTCCTACCACATCTGGCTCCTCCACCTGGCACTGGCCCTCATGCTCTGATTGGTATTGGTTCTCGCCTTTAGCCTGGGCTTAACCCTCTTCCTCCTCATGATCCATTTCCTTCTCTGCCTGGTCCTGGCCCACCCTCATCTGTCGGGTCCTGGGTCTCCTCCTCTACCTTCTCCTAGCTCTCCTCCTCCAAATGATCTTTTTGCCTCCTCCTCTGTCTGATCTTCACTCCCCTCCTTCGCCTGGGCCTGGCATTCCTCCTCCACATCGTTCTGAACGTCCTCACCCACCTGGCCTTGGCCATTCTCCACTGCCTGGTCCTGGCCCTCCTACCCCATCTGGCTCTTCCACCGGGCACTGGCCCTCATCGTCTGCTTGGTCTCGGTTCTCGCCTTCAGCCTGGTCTTAACCCTCTTCCTCCTCATGATCCCGTTCCTCCTCTGTTTGGTCTT
Organism: Tachyglossus aculeatus; assembly: GCF_015852505.1. Classification (NCBI taxonomy): domain Eukaryota; kingdom Metazoa; phylum Chordata; class Mammalia; order Monotremata; family Tachyglossidae; genus Tachyglossus; species Tachyglossus aculeatus. The sequence continues at coordinate 5,051,983 of NC_052089.1, read as the reverse complement.
GGCCCATCTCCTCAGCTAGATCCGGCGCCTCCTCCTTCTCTAGGTCTTGACCTCCTTCTAATTCTTTTCCTGGCCCTCCAACTCTTCCTGGTACTGGTAATCCTCTTCCACCAAACACTGGCCCTCCAGTTCTGCCTTGTTCTGGACTTCGTCCTCGGCCAGATCCTGGATCTCCTGGGACCTCCACCTGGTACTTGCCTTCCTCCGAAATTTACCTCGCCTCCTCCTCCTCCTAGTTTCGGCCCTCCTCCTCCCTCGATCCAGGTCCTCTTCGTCTGCCTCATCCTGGCCTTCCTTCACCTCCAGATCGTGGACTTCCTACTTCTGCTGATCCTCTTCTTCTTCTGCCTGATGCTGTCCCACCCTCTTCCGTCTGTTCCTGGGCCTCCTCCTCCACCTGCTCCTAGCTCCCCTCCTCCAAATGATCTTTTTGCCTCCTCCTCTGTCTGATCTTCACTCCCCTCTTCGCCTGGGCCTGGCACTCCTCCTCCACATCGTTCTGAACGTCCTCACCCCACTGGCCTTGTCCATTCTCCACTGCCTGGTCCTGGCCCTCCTACCCCATCTGGCACTTCCAGCGGGCACTGGCCCTCATCCTCTGCTTGGGCTTGCTCCTCGCCTTCAGCCTGGTCTTAGCCCTCTTCCTCCTCATGATCCAGTTACTTCTCTGCCTGGTCTTGGCCCACCTCCTCACCTAGATCCGGCGCCTCCTCCTTCTCTTAGGTCTTGGCCTCCTTCTAATTCTTTTCCTGGCCCTCCAACACTTCCTGGTACAGGTAATCCTCCTCCACCAAACACTGGCCCTCCAGTTCTGCCTTGTTCTGGACTTCGTCCTCGGCCAGATCCTGGATCTCCTGGGACCTCCACCTGGTACTTGCCTTCCTCGTAAATTTACCTCGCCTCCTCCTCCTCCTAGTTTTGGCCCTCCTCCTCCCTCGATCCAGGTTCTCTTCGTCTGTCTCATCCTGGCCTTCCTTCACCTCCAGATCCTGGACTTCCTACTTCTGCTGATCCTCTTCTTCTTCTGCCTGATGCTGTCCCACCCTCTTCCGTCTGTTCCTGGGCCTCCTCCTCCACCTGCTCCTGGCTCTCCTCCTCCCAATGATCTTTCCCCACTTCCTCAGCCTCATCTTTACTCTCCTTCTTCGCCTGGGCCTCGCCCTCCTCCACCACATGTTCCTGACCCTCCTCACCCACCTGGTCTTGGCCATTCTCCACTGCCTGATCCTGGCCCTCCTACCCCATCTGGCTCCTCCACCTGACCCTGGCCCTCATCCTCTGCTTGGTCTTGGTTGTTGCCTTCAGCCTGGTCTTAACACTCTTCCTCCTCATGATCCAGTTCCTCCTCTGCTTCGTCCTGACCCTATTCTTCTGCTAGATCCTGCGCCTCCTCTTTCTCTTGGTCTTGGCCGTCCTTCTCTTTCTTTGCCTGGCCCTCCAACTCTTCCTGGTACTGGTAATCCTTCTCCACCAAACACTGGCCCTCCTTTTCCGGCTAGTCCTGGCCTTTGTACTCGGCCAGATCCTGTCTCACCTTTGACATCCACCTGATACATGTCTTCCTCGTCTATCTAGGCCGCCTTCTATTCCTCCTAGTCTTTACCCTAATTCTCCTTCAATAAAAGTCCTCTTCCTCCACGTCATCCTTGCCTTCCTCCTCCTCCAGATCCTGGCCCTCCTCCTTCTTCTGGTTCTCTTCTTTTTCTTCTGTCTTATCCTGGCCCACCCCCATCCGTCTGGTCCTGGGTCTGCTCCTCCACCTGCTCCTGGCCCTCCTCCTCCCGTTGATCTTTTTCCCACCTCCTCTTTCTCATCTTTACTCTCCTCCTTTGTACTCAGCCTGGCACTCCTCCTCCACATGGTCCTGACCCTCCTCACTCACCAGGTCTTGGCCATCCTCTACTGCCTGGTCCTGGCCCTCCTCCCCCATCCGGCTCCTCCAACTGGCACTGGCCCTCATCCTCTTCTTGGTCTTGGTTCTCGCCTTCAGCCTGGTCATAACACTGGTCTTGGTTCTCGCCTTCAGCCTGGTCATAACACTCTTCCTCTTCATGATCCAGTTCCTCCCCTGCCTGGTCCTGGCCCTCCTCCTCTGCTAGATCCTGCGCCTCCTCCTTCTCTTAGTCTTGGTCTCATTCTTGTTCTTTTCCTGGCCCTATAGATCTTCCTGGTACCAGTATTCCTCCTGAACCAAACACTGGCCCTCCAGCTCTGCCTTGTCCTGGCCTTCGTCCTCGGCCAGATCCTGGCTTTCCTGGGCCCTCCACCCAGTACTTGCCTTCCTCCTCCATCTGGGTCGCCTACTCCTCCTCCTAGTTTTGGTCCTACTCCTCCTTCGTTCCACGTCATCTTCCTCTGCCTCATCCTGGCCTTCCTCCTTCCCCATATCCTATCCCTCCTCCTTCTGCTGATCCTCTTCTTCTTCTTCTGCCTGGTCCGGGCCCACCCCCATCAGTCTGGTCGTGGGCCTCCTCCTCCACCTGCTCCTGGCTCTCCTCCTCCCAATGATTTTTTCCCACCTCCTCTGTCTCATCTTTACTCCTCTTCTTCGCCTGGGCCTGGCCCTACTCGTCCACATGGTCCTGACCCTCCTCACCCACCTGGTCTTGGCCATTCTGCACTGCCTGGTCCTGGCCCTCCTACCCCATCTGGCTCTTCCACAGGGCACTGGCCCTCATCTTCTACTTGGGCTTGGTTCTCGCCTTCATCCTGGTCTTAACCCTCTTCCTCATCATGAACCAGTTCCTCCTCTTCCTGGTCCTGCCCCTCCTCCTCAGCTGGATCCTGCGCCTCCTCTTTCTCTTGGTCTTGTCCGTCCTTCTCTTTCCTTTCCTGGCCCTTACAATTCTTCCTGGTACAGGTAATCCTCCTCCACCAAACACTGGCCCTCATTCCCCGGCTTGTCCTGGTCTTTGTCATAGGCCAGATTTTGGTTCACCTTTGACCTCCACCAGGTACTTGCCTTCCTCGTCCATTTATGCCGCCTCCTCTTCCTCCTAGTCTTTGCCCTCCTTCCGCCTCGATCCAGGTCCCCATCCCCTGCGTCTCCCAACGCTCCTGGCCTTCTTTCTCTTCCAGATGCTGGCCCTCCTCCTTGTTCTTGTCCTCTTCTTCTTCTTCTGCCTCTTCCTGGCCCACCCCCACCTATCTGGTCCTGGGCCTCCTCCTCAACGTGCTCCTGGCTCTCCTCCTTCCAATGATCTTTTCCCCACCTCCTCTGTCTGATCTTCATTCCCATCCTTCGCCTTGACCTGGCACTCCTCCTCCACATGGTCCTGACCCTCCTCACCCACCTGATCTTGGCCATCCTCCACTGCGTGGTCCAGGCCCTCCTACCTCATCTAGCTCCTCCACCTGGCACTGGCCCTCATCCTCTGCTTGGTCTTGGTTCTCGCTTTCAGCATGGTCTTAGCCCTCTTACTCTTCATGATCCAATTCCTCCTCTGTCTGGTCCTGGCCCTCCTCCTCTGCTAGATCCAGCGCCTTGTCTTTCTCTAGGTCTTGGCCTCCTTCTTGTTATTTTCCTGGCCCTCCAACTCTTCCTTGTACTAGTAATCCTCCTGAACCAAACACTGGTCCTTTATCTCCTCCTTGTCCTGGCCTTCATCCTCGGCCAGATCCTGGCTCTCCTGGGACCTCCACCTAGTACTGGCCTTCCTCCTCCATATAGGTCTCCTTGTCCTCCTAATAGTTTTGGCCCTACTTCTCGTCCTCTTCCACGTCCTCTTCCTTTGCCTCTTCCTGGCCTTCCTTTTCCCCCATACCCTATCCCTCCACCTTCTGCTGACCCTCTTCTTCTTCTTCTGCCTGGTCCTGGCCCACCCCCATTTGTCCGGTCCTGGACCACTTCCCCCACCGGCTCCTGGATCTCCTACTCCCAATGATCTTTTTCCCACCTCCTCTGTCTGATCTTCCCTCCCCTCCTTCGTCTGGGCCTGGCACTCCTCCTCCACATGGACCTGACCCTCCTCACACACCTGGACTTGGCCATCCTCCTCTGCCTGGTCCTGGCCCTCCTACCACATCTGTCTCCTCCACCTGGCACTGGCCCTCGTTCTCTGTTTGGTCTTGGTTCTCGCCTTTAGCCTGGTCTTACCCCTCTTCCTCCTCATGGTCTAGTTCCTCCTCTGCTTGGTCCTGGATTCCTCCTCAGCTAGATCCTAAGCCTACTCCTTCTCTTGGTCTTGGCCTCCTTCTCGTTCTTTTCCAGGCCCTCCAACTCTCCCTGGTACTGATAATCCTCCTCTACCAGACACTGGCCCTCCTACTGAGGCTCCTCCTGGCCTTCGTCCTCGGCCAGATCCTGGCTCTCCTGGGACCTCCAACTGATACTTGCCTTCCTCGTCCCTCTAGGCCCCCTCCTCCTCCTCCTAGTCTTGGCCCTCCTCCTCCCTCGGTCCAGGGCCTCTTCCTCTGCCTCATCCTGGCCTTCCTCCTCCTCCAGATCCTGGCCCTCCTCCTTCTCCTGATCCGCGTCCTCTTCTTCTCCCTGGTCCTGGCCCACCACCTTCTGTCTCGTTCTGGGCCTCCTCCCCCACCTGCTCCTAGCTCTCCTCCTCTAAATGATCTTTTTGCCTCCTCCTCTGTCTTATCTTCACTCCCCTCCTTCACCTGGGCCTGGCCCTCCTCCTCCACATCGTTCTGAACGTCCTCACCCACCTGGTCTTGGCCATTCTCCACTGCCTGGTCCTGGCCCTCCTACCCCACCTGGCACTGGCCCTCATCCTCTGCTTGGTCTTGGTTCTCGCCTTCAGCCTGGTCTTAACCCTCTTCCTCTTCATGATCCAGTTCCTCCTCTGCCTGGTCCTGGCCCACCTCCTCTGCTAGATCCTGCGCTTCCTCCTTCTCTTGGTCTTGGCCTCCTTCTTCTTCTTTTCCTGGCCCTCCAACTCTTCCTGGTACTAGTAATCCTCCTGAACCAAACACTGGCCCTTCAGCTCCGCCTTGTCCTGGCCTTCATCCTCGGCCAGATCCTGGCTCTCCTGGGACCTCCACCTAGTACTTGCCTTCCTCCTCCATCTAGGTCGCCTCCTCCTCCTCCTAGTCGTGGCCCTCCTCCTCCCTCGATCCAGGTCCTCTTCCTCTGCCTCATCCTGGCCTTCCTCCTCCTCCAGATCCTGGCCCTCCTCCTTCTGCTGATCCTCGTCCTCTTCTTCTACCTGGTCTTTTCCCACCCCGTTCCGTCTGGACCTGGGCTTCTTCCTCAACCTGCTCCTAGCTCTCCCCCTCCAAATGATCTTTATACCTCCTTGTCTGTCTGTTCTTCATTCCGCTCCTTCGGCTACGCCTGGCACTCCTCCTCCACATCGCTCTGAACGTCCTCACCCACCTGGTCTTGGCCATTCTCCACTGACTGGTGCTGGCCATCCTACCCCATCTGGCCCTTCGACCGGGCACTGGCCCTTATCCTCTGCTTGATCTTGGTTCTCGCCTTCACCCTGGTCTTAACATTCTTCGTCCTCATGATGCTGTTCCTCCTCTGCCTGGTCCTGGTCCTTCTCCTCAGCTAGATCCTGCGCCTCCTCCTTCTCTTGGTCTTGGCCTCCTTCTAGCTTTTTTCCTGGCCCTCCAAGTCTTCCTGGTACTGGTAATCCTCCTCTACCAAACACTGGCCCTCCAGCTCTGCCTTCTTCTGGACTTCGTCCTCGGACAGATCCTGGATCTCCTGGGACCTACACCTAATACTTGCTTTCCTCGTAAATTTACCTCGCCTCCTCCTCCTAGTTTTGGCCCTCCTCCTCCCTCGATCCAGGTCCTCTTCGTCTACCTCATCCTGGCCTTCCTTCTCCTCCAGATCGTGGGCCTCCTACTTCTGCTGATCCTCCTCTTCGTCTGCCTGGTCCTGGCCCACCCTCTTGCGTCTGGTCCTGGGCCTCCTCCTCCACCTGCTCCTGGCTCCCCTCCTCCCAATGATCTTTTTCCCACCTCCTCTGCCTGATCTTCACAACCCACCTTCGCCTGGGCCAGGCACTCCTCCTCTACATGGTCCGGCCCCTCCTCACCCACCTGGCCTTGGACATCCTCCACTGCCTGGTCTTGGCCCTCCTACTCCATCTGGCTCCTCCACCTGGCACTGGCCCTCATCCTCTGCTTGGTCTTGGTTCTCGCCTTCAGCCTGGTCTTTACCCTCTTCCTTCTCATGATCCAGTTCCTCCTCTGCCTGGTCCTGGCCCTCCTCCTCTGCTAGATCCTGCGCCTCCTCTTAATCTTGGTCTTGGCCGTCCTTCTCTTTCTCTTCCTGGCCCTCCAGCTCTTCCTGGTACTGGGAATCCTCCTCCACCAAACACTGGCCCTCCTTCTCCGGCTAGTCCTGGCCTTTGTTCTCGGACAGATCCTGGCTCACCTTGGACCTCCACCTGGTACTTGCCTTCCTCGTCAATCTAGGCCGCCTCCTCTTCCTCCTAGTCTTTGCCCTCCTCCTCCCTCGATCCAGGTCCTCTTCCTCTGCGTCATCCCTGCCTTCTTTCTCCTCCAGATCCAGGCCCTCCTCCTTCTAATGGTCCTCTTCCTCTTCTCGTGCCTTGTCCTGGCCCAGCCCCATCCGTCTGGTCCTGGATCTCCTCCTCCACCTGCTCCTGGCTCTCCTCCTCCCAGTGATCTTTTTCCCAACTCCTCTGTCTGATCTTCACCCCCTTCTTCGCCTTGGCCTGGCACTCCTCCTCCACATGGTCCTGACCCTCCTCACCCACCTGGTCTTGGCCATCCTACTCTGCCTGGTCCTGGCCCTCCTTCCCCATCTGGCTCCTCCACCTGGCACTGGCCCTCATCCGCTGCATGGTCTTCGTTCTCGCCTTTAACCTGGTCTTAACCCTTTTCCTCCTCATGATCTAGTTCCTCCTCTGCCTGATCCTGGCCCTCCTCCTCAGCTAGATCCTGCGCCTCCTCCTTCTCTTGGTCTTGGCCTCCTTCTCGTCCTTTACAGGCCCTCCAACTCTTCCTGGTAGTGGTAATCCTACTCTACCAAATACTGGCCCTCCTACTCCGGTTACTCCTGGCTTTCGTCCTCGGCCAGATCCTGGCTCTCCTGGCACCTCCAACTGGTACTTGCCTTCCTCGTCCATCTAGGTCGCCTCCTCCTCCTCCTAGTCTTGGCCCTCCTCCTCCCTCGGTCCAGGTCCTCTTCCTCTGCCTCATCCTGGCATTCTCTCTCCTCCAGATCCAGGCCCTCCTCCTTCTCCTGATCATCGTCCTCTTCTTCTACCTGGTCCAGGCCCACCCCCTTTTGTCTGGTCCTGGGCCTCCTCCTCCAACTGCTCCTACCTCTCCTCCTCCCAGTGAACTTTTTCCCACCTCCTTTGTCTCATTTTGACTCCCCTTCTTCGCCTGGGCCTGCACCTCCTCCACCACAAGGTCCTGACCCTCCTCATCCGCCTGGTCTTGGACATTCTCCACTTCCTGGTCCTGGCCCTCCTACGCCATCTGGCTCCTCAACCTTACCCTGGCCCTCATTAACTTCTTGGTCTTCGTTCTTGCTTTTAGCCTGGTCTTCACCCTCTTCCTCCTCATGAACCAGTTGCTCCTCTGCCTGGTCCTGGCCCTCCTTCTCTGCTAAATATGCGCCTCCTCCTTCCCTTGGTCTTGGCCTCCTTCTTGTTCTTTTCCTGGCCTTCCAACTCTTCCTGATACTAGTAATCCTCCTGAACCAAACACTGCTCCTTCAGCTCCGCCTTGTCCTGGCCTCCGTCCTCGACCAGATCCTGGCTCTTCTGGGACCTCCACCTAGTACTTGTCTTCCTCCTCCATCTAGGTCGCCGCCTCCTCCTTCTAGGCTTGGCCCTCTTCCTCCTTCGTTCCACGTCCTCTTCCTCTTCCTGGCCTTCCTTCTCCCTCATACCCTATCCCTCCTCTTTCTGCTGATCCTCTTCTTCTTCTTCTGTCTGGTCCTGACACACCCCCATCTGTCTGGTTCTGGGACTCCTCCTCCGCCTGCTCCTGGCTCTCCTCTTCCCAGTGACATTTTTCCCACCTCCTCTTTCCGATCTTCACTCCTCTCCTTCGCCTGGGCCTGGCACCCCTCCTCCACATGGTCCTAACCCTCCTCACCTACCCGGTTTGGCCATCCTCCTCTGCCTGGTCCTGGCCCTCCTACCCCATCTGGCTCCTCCACCTGGCACTGGCCCTCATCCTCTGTTTGGTCTTGGTTCTCGCCTTTAGCCTGGTCTTAACCCTCTTCCTCCTCATGACCCAGTTCCTCCTCTGCCTGCCCCTGGCCCTCCTCCTCAGCTAGATCCTGCGCCTCCTCCTTCTCTTTGTCTTGGACTCCTCGTTCTTTTCCAGGCCCCCCAACTCTTCCTGGTACTGGTAATCCTCCTCTACCAAACACTGGCCCTCCTATGTTGGCTACTCCTCCCCTTCGTCCTCGGCCAGACCCTGGCTCTCCTGGGACCTCCAACAGGTACTTCCCTTTCTCGTCCATTTAGGTCGCCTCCTCCTCCTCCTAGTCTTGGACCCCCTCCTCCCTCGGTCCAGGTCCTCTAACACCGCCTCATGCTGGCCTTCCTCCTCCTCCAGATCCTGGCCCTCCTCCTTCTCCTGATCCTCCTCCTCTTCTACTACCTGGGCCTGGCCCACCCCCTTCCATCTGGTCCTGGGCCTCCACCTCCGCCTGCTCCTGGCTCTCCTCTTCCCAGTGACGTTTTTCCCACCTCCTCTTTCTGATCTTCACTCCTCTCCTTCGCCTGGGCCTGGCACCCCTCCTCCACATGGTCCTAACCCTCCTCACCTACCCGGTTTGGCCATCCTCCTCTGCCTGGTCCTGGCCCTCCTACCCCATCTGGCTCCTCCACCTGGCACTGGCCCTCATCCTCTGTTTGGTCTTGGTTCTCGCCTTTAGCCTGGTCTTAACCCTCTTCCTCCTCATGATCCAGTTCCTCCTCTGCCTGCCCCTGGCCCTCCTCCTCAGCTAGATCCTGCGCCTCCTCCTTCTCTTTGTCTTGGACTCCTCGTTCTTTTCCAGGCCCTCCAACTCTTCCTGGTACTGGTAATCCTCCTCTACCAAACACTGGCCCTCCTATGTTGGCTACTCCTCCCCTTCGTCCTCGGCCAGACCCTGGCTCTCCTGGGACCTCCAACAGGTACTTCCCTTTCTCGTCCATTTAGGTCGCCTCCTACTCCTCCTAGGTTTGGCCCTCCGCCTCCAACTATCTAGGTCCTCTTCGGTTGCCTCATCCTGGCCTACCTTCCCCTCCGGATCGTGGACCTCCTACTTCTGCTGATCCTCTTCTTCTTCTTCTGCCTGATCCTGGCCCACCCTCTTCCGTCTGCTCCTGGGCCTCCTTCTCCTCCTGCTCCTGGCTCTCCTCCTCCCAGTGATCTTTTCCCCACCTCCTCTTTCTCATCTTTACTCTCTCCGTCTTCGCCTGGGCCTCGCCCTCATCTACCATATGGTCCTGACCCTCCTCACCCACCTGGGCCTGGCCATTCTCCACTGCCTGGTCCTGGCCCTCCTGCCCCATCTGGCTCCTCCACCTGACCCTGGCCCTCATCCTCTGCTTGGTCTTGGTTCTTGCTTTCAGCCTGGTCTTAGCCCTCTTCCTCCTCATGATCCAGTTCCTCCTCTGCCTGGTCCTGGCCCTCCTCCTCTGCTAGATCCTGCGCCTCCTCCTTCTCTTGGTCTTGGTCTCCTTCTCGTCCTTTCCCAGGACCTCCAACTCTTCCTTGTACTGGTAATCCTCCTCTACCAAACACTGACTCTCCTACTCCGGTTACTCCTGGCCTTCGCCCTCGGCCAGATCCTGGCTCTCCTGGGACCTCCAACGTGTCCTTGCCTTCCTCGTCCATCTAGGTCGCCTCCTCCTCCTCCTAGTCTTGGCCCTCCTCCTCCTTCGGTCCAGGTCCTCTGCCTCTGCCTCATCCAGGCCTTCCTTCTCCAGATCCTGGCCCTCCTCCTTCTGCTGATCCTCTTCTTCTTCTTCAGCCTGGTCCTGGCCCACACCCTTCCGTCTGGACCTGGGCCTCCTCCTCCACCTGCTCCTAGCCCTCCTCCTCCAAATGATGTTTTTGCCTCCTCCTCTGATCGATCTTCACTCTCCTCCTTCGCCTGGCCTGGCACTCCTCCTCCACATCCTCACCCACCTGGTCTTGGCCATTCTCCACTGCCTGGTCCTGGCCCTCCTACCCCATCTGGCTCCTCCACCTGACACTGGCCCTCATCCTCTGCTTCGTCTTGGTTCTCGCCTTCTGCCTGATCTAAACCTTTCCTCTTCATGATCCAGTTCCCCCTCTGCATGGTCCTGGCCCCCCTCCTCAGCTAGATGCTGCACCTCCTCCTTCTCTTAGTCTTGGCCTCCTTCTCGTTCCTTTCCTGGCATTACAACTCTTCCTGGTACTGGTAATCCTCCTCCAACAAACACTGGCCCTCCAGCTCCGCCTTGTCCTGGCCTTCGTCCTCGGCCAGATCCTGGATCCCCTGGAAGCTCCACCCGTACTTGCCTTCCTCGTAAATCTAGCTCGCCTCCTCCTCCTCCTCCTAGTTTTGGCCCTCCTCCTCCCTCGATCCAGGTCCTCTTCGTCTTCCTCATCCTGGCCTTCCTTCTCCTCAAGAGCGTGGACCTCCTACTTCTGCTAATCCTCTTCTTCTTCTTCTGCCTGGTCCTGGCTCACCCTCTTCCGTCTGGTCCTGGGCCTCCACTTGCACCTGCTCCTGGTTCTCCTCCTCCCAATGATCTTTTTCCCAGCTCCTCTATCTCATCTTTACTCAACTTCGCCTGGGCCTGGCCCTCCTCCACCACATGGGCCTGACCCTCCTCACCCACCTGGTCTTGGCCATTCTCCACTGCCTGGTCCTGGCCCTCCTACCCCATCTGGCTCCTTCACCTGACCCTGGCCCTAAACCTCTGCTATGTCTTGGTTCTTGCCTTCAGCCTGGTCTTAACCCTCATGATCCAGTTCCTCCTCTGCCTGGTCTTGGCCCTCCTCCTCTTCTGGGTCCTGTGCCTCCTCTTTGTCTTGGTCATGGCCGTCCTTCTCTTTCTCTTCCTGGTCCTCCAACTCTTCCTGGTACTGGGAATCCTCCTCCACCAAACACTGGCCCTCCTTCTCCGGCTAGTCCTGACCTTTGTCCTCGGCCAGATCCTGGGTCACCTTTGACCTCCACCTGGTAATTGCCTTCCTCGTCCATCTAGGCCGCCTCCTCTTCCTCCTAGTCTTTGTCCTCCTGCTCCCTCGATCCAGGTCATCTTCCTCTGCCTCATCCTGACCTTCTTTCTCCTGCAGATCCTCGCCCTCCTCCTTCTTCTGGTCCTCTTCTTCTTCTTCTGCCTTGTCCTGGCCCAGCCCCATCCGTCTGGTCCAGGGTCTCCTCCTCCACCTGCTCCTGGCCCTCCTCCTCCCATTGATCTTTTTCCTACCTCCTCTGTCTCATCTTTACTCTCCTCCTTCGCCTGGGTCTGGCACTCATCCTCCACATGGTGCTGACCCTCCTCACCCACCTGGTCTTGGCCATTCTCCACTGCCTGGTCCTGGCCCTCCTACCACATCTGGCTCCTCCACCTGGCACTGGCCGTCATCCACTGATTGGTCTTGGTTCTCGCCTTCAACCTGGTCTTAACCCTCTTCCTCTTCATGTTCCAATTCGTCCTCTGCCTGGTCCTGGCCCTCCTTCTATTGCTCTTGGTTTCCTTCTTGTTCTTTTCCTGGCCCTACAACTCTTCCTAGTACTAGTAATCCCCCTGAACAAAACACTGGCCCTTCAGCTCCGCCATGTCCTGGACTCCGTCATCGGCCAGATCCTGGCTCTCCTGGGACCTCCACCTAGGACTTGCCTTCCTTCTCCATCTAGATCGCCTCCTCCTCCTCCTAGTTTTGGCCCTCCTCCTCCTCCTCCGTTTCAGGTCCTCTGCCTCTACCTCATTATGGCCTTCCTTCTCCCCCATATCCTATCCCTCCTCCTTATGCTGATCCTCTTCTTCTTCTTCTGCCTGGCCCTGGCCCACCCCCATCCGTCTGGTCCTGGGCCACCTCCTCCACCTGCTCCTGGCTAGCCTCCTCCCAATGCTATTTTCCCCACTTCCTCTATCTCACCTTTACTCTCTCCTTCTTCGCCTGGGCCTCGCCCTCCTCCACCACATGGTCCTGACCCTCCTCACCCACCTGGTCTTGGCCATCCTCCACTACCTGGCCCTGGCCCTCCTACCCCATCTGGGTCCTCCACCTGACCCTGGCCCTCATCCTCTGGTCTTGGTTCTTGTCTTCAGCCTGGTCTTTACCCTCTTCCTCCTCATGATCCAATTCCTCCTCTGCCTGGGCCTGACCCTCCTCCTCTGCTAGATCCTGCGCCTCCTCTTTCTCTTGGTCATGACCGTCCTTCCCTTTCTCTTCTTGGCCCTCCAACCCTTCCTTGTACTGGTCATCCTCCTCCACCAAACACTGGCCCTCCTTCTCCGGCTAGTCCTAGCCTTTGCCCTCGGCCAGATCTTGGCTCACCTTTGACCTCCACCTGGTACTTCCCTTCCTTGTCCATCTAGGCCGCCTTTTCTTCCTCCTAGTCTTTGCCCTCCTCCTCCCTCGATACAGGGCCTCTTCCTCTGCCTCATCCTGGCCTTCTTTCTCCTCCAGATCCTCGCCCTCCTCCTTCTTCTGGTCCTCTTCTTCTTCTTCTGCCTTGTCCTGGCCCACCCCCATCCGTCTGGTCCTGGGTCTCCTCCTCCACCCGCTCCTGGCCCCCGTCCTCCCATTGATCTTTTTCCTACCTCCTCTGTCTCATCTTTACTCTCCCTCTTCGCCTGAGCCTGGCACTCATCCTCCAAATGATCCTGACCCTCCTCACCCACCTGGTCTTGGCCATCCTCCACTGCCTGGTCCTGGCCCTCCTACCCCATCTGGCTCCTCCACCGGGCACTGGCCCTCATCCTCTGATTGGTCTTGGTTCTCGCCTTCACCCTGGTCTAAACCCTCTTCCTCTTCATGTTCCAATTCCTCCTCTGCCTGGTCCTGGCCCTCCTTCTCTTGGTCTTGGCCTCCTTCTAGTTCTTTTCCTGGCCCTCCAACTCTTCCCTGTGCTAGTAATCCTCCTGAACCAAACACTGGCCCTTCAGCTCCGCCTTGTCCTGGACTCCGTCC